>NW_015151006.1:417224-421687 GCF_000732505.1 Cyprinodon variegatus | reverse complement strand
TGGACGTATAAACACCTGCATTTTATTTCATTTTTATATTCTGTTTAAAGTAACGGTTTATGATTAAAAATGTCTCGAGACCTTTACTGGTTGATGATTTTCTTTATTTAGACCCCGCTGATTTTTATTTCCTATCACAGACTCTGCATCAAACTGACCTTATCAATGCGTTTGTTTTTTTTTCGCAACATGTCTTTCCTCCCACAATGTTTACATTTCATCACTGTTGCACTTTAGGGAATGGAAATGTAATGGGAGCCATAAAAAAACTAAGTACAAAGTGACAATAAAGACCGGTTCAGAGAAAACACACATTTTTAGACGGAAAACTTCAAGAGATCAATTGTTTTGGATGTAAACGTCTCTCTGAAACACCGAATGAGTGAAAATCTAGAAAAGTTTTTCTACTTCATCTCTAAGGTCCATTTTGGTGCTCAGCTTTCCTTTATCTCCACCTTACAGAATCACAGCTGCAGAGCTTTCTTTTAATTTCACTATTTTGAATAAAAATCTGAATTTTACTGTTAAAAAAAAATGATGCTGCAAAAACTCCCATCATGCATTGCTCTTCATAACTCTTTCCTTTGCTGTAGGTCCAAACAATTCCCTGAAAATGTCTTGGTTCATCCAAAAACATGGAGGTCAGAATGAACAGGAAACACCATCTAAGGTCACATGTCTCCTGTTTCGCTCCAACTAAAGCGGTTTAGTGCACTGGAAAAAAAAATTCCTTAAATTAAGCGTATTTACCCTTAATGTGAGTAGGTAAATGAGATAATTTGCCAATGGGATGAGTATTTTCACTCTTAGAATAAGATAATTAGATAATATGCACTTGAAATAAGATAATGCAATTGTGTTTTCTTATTTTAAGTGTAAATTGTCTTGTTCCGTTGGCAAAATGTCTCTTTTACCTCCTTAATCCAAGAACAAATGCACTTATTTTAAGAATGACTTATCTAGATTTCGATTCAGACTTTGAAGACTTCGTTTTATGCCAAAAGGATCCAATTGTGATCGGGATTCCCAAAGAGTTTTCAGGATAAAAGCTCCTTTCATTTGGAACCAGCTCTGTTTTATTTTTGTGACTTTTTATTTAAACTGATTCTTGTTTCCTAATGTCATAATCATTTTAATCATTTAAAAAAAAGATACAAAGTTTTGCATTCCTATTCATTCCCACTTTAGCTGGATGCCCCTAAATAAAACTGAAACCAGACCAAGGAACCCAGCAGACGGGTGAAGGTTCTGGTCAGGATAAGGCAGGGTTAAGTTTGAATCGATCCATCAACTGATCATAGAGACAGGATGGACCACCGGCAGACCTGCCGAGAACCAGAGGTCCACCTGGACTGACCTGGGAACTCTGTTGGATGTAGACTCACCAACATCTGACCTTTATTAACCAACAACAGGAAGAAAACTAGAGGCTACACCTGAGACCGGGGTGGAACGGCCGTTCAGGGGTCGGCAACCCGCGGCTCCGGAGCCACATGCGGATCTTTTGTAATGGTTTCTGCACTGATTCTGGCCTGATCACTCAGTCCATACACCTGCTCTGCTCCTCCCGTCCGCAATCAGCTCTTATCGGAGTCACCTGTTTTCAGCAGTTTATAAACCCGATCAGATCGGTCCTCTGTGCCAGATTATCTCGAGCCAACCCGCTACGAATAGTCCAGCATCTAAAAGATTACCTGATTGTCTACCTGTTTCTGACCCGATCTGCCTCCTGATACCGAGCCTCTCTCTCTTCTCTGCCTCTAGATCCCCGCATCTCTGAGTCATTCTGATCGGCCTGCCTGCTCCCCTCTCTCTGGATCACAGACTCGGAAAAGCTCCGCCCAACTGGATCAAAAACTGGTAAANCAGGTAAGACCCACTGAGGAAAAAATTAAAGCCGTTTTGGACTGGCCAAAGCCAGAGACTCGCAAGCAGCTCCAACGTTTCCTGGGTTTCGCCAACTTCTACAGAAGGTTTATCCGCAACTACAGTCAAACAGCTCTTCCTCTGACTGCTCTGATCTCTTCCAAGGTCCCCTTTGTGTGGTCCCCTGAGGCTGAAGTAGCCTTCTCTCACCTTAAGAGACGTTTTGCTAATGCTCCTGTTCTCACTCAGCCAGATCTCTCCAAACAGTTTGTGGTGGAGGTGGACGCCTCAGATTCTGGAGATGGAGCTGTTCTCCCAAGTTTCCGGTACCGATAACAAGCTACACCCCTGTGCCTTTTTCTCTCGCAGGCTCACTCCAGCAGAAAGAAATTATGAAGTTGGACATTGAGAACTTCTAGCCATTAAATTGGCTCTGGAAGAATGGAGACACTGGCTAGAAGGAGCTGCACACCCGGTTCAGGTTTGGACTGACCACAAAAATCTATCCTACATTCAATCTGCTAAAAGACTCAACCCCCGTCAATCTCGTTGGTCTTCATTTTTCTCCCAATTCAGCCTCTCAATCTCTTTTCGCCCTGGCTCTTGGAACGTCAAACCGGATGCGCTTTCTAGGCAGTTTTCCCCAGATGAATCTGAAGAGTCGGCAGCTCCCATCCTGCCTCCTAGCTGCTGCGTCGATGCGGTCACCTGGGAGATTGAGGATTTAATCAAACAGGCCCAACAGACTGAACCAGATCCTGGAACTGGGCCACCTAAGCGAATGTATGTATCTACCTCCTTACGAGCCTGAGTAATTAACTGGATGCATTCTTCCAAGTTCTCTGCGCATACCGGGATAAGCAGGACGGTTGCCCAAATTAGTCGTCGCTTTTGGTGGCCCTCCTTGTTGAAGGATGTCAAGGAATTCGTGCTAGCCTGCCCCACCTGTGCACGCAACATGCCCTCTCATCAACCTCCTTCTGGTCTACTTCAATCATTAGCCATCCCCAAGCGACCCTGGTCTCACATTGCAATCGACTTTGTTACTGGACTCCCCACATCCAAAGGTATGACAACCATCCTCACTATTATAGGTCACTTTTCCAAGGCCTGTCATCTCGTTCCATTGAGAAAACTACCTACTGCTCTGCAAACTACCCAACTTCTTGTTAAGCATATCTTCCGTCTTCACGGAATCCCCCTGGAAATCCTGTCTGACCGCGGCCCGCAGTTCATCTCCCAGGTGTGGAGAGGATTTTGCTCGGCGCTTTGGGCCAAGGTCTCTCTCACTTTCGGTTACCACCCCCAATCCAACGGTCAAGACGAAAGGATGAACCAGGAGTTAGAAACAAGCCTCAGATGTCTCACTGAAATGGATCCTACAAACTGAAGTCAACTTTTGTCCTGGGTGGAATACGCTCATAATTCTAGTGTCTTCACAGCTACAGGTCTATCCCCTTTTGAGGTCTCCCTCGGATACCAGCCACCCCTGTTTCTCTCAGAAGAGGCAGACATCACTGTTTCCTCCGTCCAACAGCACATTCGCCGCTGCTGGACCTTCTGGAACCTGGCCAGGACGGCCCTGGGAAGGACCTCCCAGCAGAATCAACAGTGGGCTAATCGTAGGAGGAGAGCTGCCCCTTCCTATCGCCCGGGCCAGAAGGTCTGGCTCTCCACTTGTGACATCCCCCTCAAATCAATGTCTAGGAAGATGTCCCCCAAATTCATTGGTCCTTATAAGGTGGAGAGGACCATCTCTTCGCATCCATCCCACCTTCCATGTGTCCCCCTTTGGACATTGATGGCCACCCCGCCTACACGGTTCGATGCATCATCGATGCCCGTCCCTGTGAGCGTGGGTGCAAATACCTCATAGACTGGGAGGGTTACAGTCCCGAAGATCGCTCCTGGGTCCCGGAATCGTATATCCTGACCCCTCCCTCATTAGAGATTTCCGCCTCTCTCAACCCTCCGGTTCCTCTGGACCGCCGGGTGGTGGTCGTTGAGGGGGGGGTACTGTCAGGACTCCAGTTTTTTGTGTTTGTCTGTTCATCTTGTCTTTGTGTTCAGCCTTCCACCACCAGGAGGCACCTGGTTCCGGTCCACCTCCTCACACACCTGCGGACGGTTACCTCATCACCGGACTGCTCTTGAGCTGTTGGTTGCCACTACTTCGGCGCCAGATTGTTTGCCAGTTTGGGGTACTCTAGCCAAGCCTTGTTTATTGTTAGATTCAAAATATTGTAAGTTCATATTTCATATAGGACAAAAATGAATCTGAAGGACAAAGGGTTTTTCAAACAGAGCTTTTCCTGCAGGAATGAGAAAGGCTGCTGCTCACATCCCAGTACCCTTCTGGGGTTAGGGAGGACGGTCCTCAGCGGACCGTTTAGCGATTTAGAAGTGCTAAAATAGAATTTTACCGCAAACAACCTACTAAATACCTATGAAATACCAACAATTATATAATTAATACGCTTTATGTTTTTATTATAATATCTTCTGCAAGTTTTGACAATTTTTTTAGGGAGGATCTTCCTCCCTTTCCTCAATGGGGGAGACGCCATTGATATATATCTATATATATATATATATAT
>NW_015151006.1:413648-414973 GCF_000732505.1 Cyprinodon variegatus | reverse complement strand
TTACCTGTGAAGACAAACTGAACAGGTGAACTGCTGAGATATGAAGTGGTAGATTTAGGGCTCTGTGCACCCTTATTATCAGTCATAATGATTTCCTCTCTGGGAAAGTCGTCCATCTGCAGCTGCACTGCATATGAACCTTCTGCACTGCTGCTGGTTGGACTGAATGAAACAATACAGGACTGCAAGAAGAAAGAAGAAGAATGGTCTAAATTTGGTGAAGGTACTTTGTTAACTTACTTTTTTTTTTACATAAAGTTCAAATCTGTTTATAGACAAATATCCAGTCTGCCTGTAACAATTGCTGTTGCTGCTGTGCTGTACTGTTATACAATCATTAACTTGATGTACTGTATAAACATTTAAAAAGACCTAAAAAATTCAAATTAAAACTTCATCTCTTTCCAATTTGAACAACTACAAACTTTCTTGTTATATTGTTAGTTTTACAATAATAGAATAAACTGTTGGAAAAAACCTTCAGTTGGTTTTGACCTTAAATTAACTGATATTCAGCTCAGTTGGAGAAGCATCAATATATTATAAGCAGATGTTTCTAACCAATAATACTCCACTGGCTGGGAATATCAAATGTTTCCCTCCTTATATCTACCTATTTACTGACCTGACCTTTAATCCTCATTACATTTAAAACATTGTGCTTCAAGTTCCAAACATTGAATCAAAGTCATTGATCAGAGACTTTAGTCCTTAACCCAATAGCACCACCATGTGGTGAGAAGGTGGCTGAAAGGACAATGGTCACTAATACCAGAGTCACTATTTGATTTGTCTGTTCATTTACAAGTAAAATCAAATAAGACAAAATAGAATAGTGAAGCATTTTCCACACCAGATTATGTTGTTCAATCAGGGGAAAATAAATCCACCCTGTTAGGAATCCAGTTTGTGTGGATTGTTTTTTGTGTTTTTCTCTCCCTCCACCACCAGGTGGTGCCCTGTCCTCGTTGGTCCTCATGCAACCTGCGGCTGGTTGGTTCATCACTGAGGAGTATTTAAGCAGTGGACTGTCACTACCTCGACGCCAGAGTGTTTGCCAGTTTTGGGTACTCTAGCCAAGCTGAGATTAGCTAAACTCTAATCTGAGTTTTGTTTCACTGAGTCTAACGTCTTTTTTGTCTTTGCCTTTCAGCAGGAGGTCTTCCTGCATACTTTTTCCCTGGTTCTCTTAATGGTTCTCTGCATTTATGGTCAGATCCTTAAACATTCATGACACACTCACTAATTATGAGTCATTTATATTCTCTTCCAACAGCATTTTCTCTGCCCTTCTTTCCTCGTTTGTTTCAGTTCAATCTCAATGG
>NW_015151006.1:408470-411115 GCF_000732505.1 Cyprinodon variegatus | reverse complement strand
CTTTGTATTAAAACTTTATTTTATTGCATTGGAAATTTAAATTTGACTAAATTCCCCTTTGACCATAGAGCAGTTGCATAAAACCAACAATGTCCCAATTTTGTATGGGAAGTGACTGTGGACAATATTAATGTCATGTTGGGATCAAGGTTTCTAACCCACATGCAGAACACACGGACTCAGAGGAAAAAGTTCAACAGTTTATTGAAACACAATGTGAATAAAGTACTGATGTTTGGAAACAGATCCAGGACTGGTCACAACAGGCTTCTCTGCAGAGAGGGACAGTTTGGTTAGCTGAGATCCAAATTCTTTTGCTAGTAGAGTAAATGCAGGTCTGTACCTGTTCAGTGATTTTGGCTGAGCGGCAGAGGGAGGGAACCAGGAGGGTCCAGAGGCAGAAGGTAGGCAGAGGGCTTGGCAGAGGCAGGGCTTGACTTCAGACTTTGCAGTGTTCAGATCAGAGTTACTTTCCAGTTCTCTTCTTGAGAGCGGGCAGGCAAGTTCTGATAGTTTGACTTTTCAAGGTTCTTCTGAGATCAGACAAGCTGGTTTCAGCTGAGAAACTCTTCCAGAGTTCCAGGGTTCAGTCAGGTTCTTCCTAGGAAGCAGAGAGGACAAAACAGGTTAGGTTAGGTTCTGGTTCAGGTTTCAGAGGAGTCAGAGAATCAGACAGGTTGGTTGGCTCAGGCTTGCTAATCGTAACTGGCTTAACACTGGCACTTGAGTGTTGCTCTGCCACTGCTTAAATGCTGGTCTCCTGATGAGCAAACGAGCCGCAGGTGTGGTAGTCAGCTTCAGCTCCAGGAGACCTAGGGCGCCATCTGCTGGAGAAAGGTGGACAGACCTCCAGATCCCAACAGTTAGTCCAAATCTCCTTGAGAAACAGAGATCACATCTCTCCTATCCTAGCTTCTCTTTATTGGCTTCCTGTTAAACCCAGAATAGAATTTAAAATGCTCTCTCTCACATATAAAGCCTCAATTGGCCAAGCTCTATCTAATATCTGTTGTGCCAAATGCCATGATCATGGTTTTTGGACATTAAGAACCAGTGTCCATATTTCATCTTGACATGATCACCGGAGAAGAAAATACAGTTTTAGTGAATTAACAGGCAGAGGTGTGATTTGTCACCCCCCTCTGTGATGAGGACAGTGAAAACCACAGAACACACAAGATGTCTCTCTTTTTCCCATGAAGCTGCCTGTGGTGCACATCGGAAGTGTCTCCACCAAAATAGAGATCCAGGCCCAGAAAGACTAAGATCTCCAAAATGATCAAGGATAAGTCATGACAGTGACCTTTCGGAACCAAACTGCTGCAAAACTGAATTTTTGCACACATGTCTCTTGAGTTTCAGAACTTATAGAGCCAGACTGGATGAGAAAGCCTGCCTCGTGTAAGCCACGGAGACAAAGAAACCCTGTTTGCTATGTTAAGCTGCTGCTGGATGAAAACTCAACCTTCCAAATGGACAAGGACAAAAAGGATTGCAGGTCCAGCACAATTAGGGACAGAACAAACAACATGTCTTTTGATGATTTTGATCATGTGTTTACTGATGCGTAAAGACAAAGTTAACAGGATGAACTGCATGCTACGCTATGCTACAGTAATGTGTTTTGAGCTGTTGTTGAAGCTTGGACAAGCTTTATTTCAGTAAGGATTTAAACACTGATATAACATCAGTGTTCATGTGTTCCTCAGATGCTCATTACATTTCAATTACCAAGTATGACCAAGAGTCATTTCATGGAATCCTGATGTCTATTCGCTGCTAGCTATTTCAAGGACGGTAAATAATCATTTGACTAAAGGTTATTGGTTCCTGATTAAGCAAATCATTTATTAAAATATTATTTGGCAAAATAATGTTTTATTCACCTCATGGATTTACATTGTGGATTGCTCCGAAAACCTTCCAATTTCTCTAAATTAGTGAAAAGCTCATTTGATCATACCCCAAATTCTTCCAGATAAACTTTGGTTTCAAACTCAAAATCTATCTTAAATTGTAATATAGTTTTCAACCATGTTTCCCCTTCCTCTTTGTACATAGTAGTTTAGTTTAGTTAAGAGTTTTAAACTGAAATATGTTTGACTTGGAACTGAATGATTTTTGTAAATAAACACTTATGTTTTGAACAGAAGTTGATTATTTATTCCATGTATGTGCAGAATTAACTGTTTGACCATGATTAGTGCTCGAATCACTCTTTCATCTATTGTTCTAACACACAGTTAGTAGGACTGTGTGTCATAAACAGTATATAACAGCCGAAATAATATCTGATTAAATAAGATTTTTACCACCTCTACCGGGGAGGGCAATAAACATCTTAAAGTACCACAAATATATATTTCCAGCTAGCTGGGAATAGAACACACACAGTCTAAATGCATTCCTGAGGCATTTTTCACCATAAAACTGAAAATTGCACTGTTTTCACTGTATTTGACATCTCTGCGTCAGGGTTTGTTCACATTTATCTGCTACTATTTCAATGCTTTAGAGGTCAGAGGTCCGTAGGCGGAAAATGTAGGAGCTTGCAGCGGTGAGAGTGGCTGCCAAGCGGAAGGAGGCTGGTCGGTAGAGGGTCGGGACAGAAACCAATGCAGCAACCAGAAAACATTGAAAATACT
>NW_015151006.1:404823-408076 GCF_000732505.1 Cyprinodon variegatus | reverse complement strand
AAAAAAATAAGAGAAGTTGGCTAGAATCATAGATCTCATCACATACATTACTCAAATTAAGTTATTGAAGTGGCCCTACATTTTAAACAAGAAACATATTCAGATTACGGTATTGAGTTTTCAGTTTCAGTTTAGCATGGCTCTGTCTGGTGATCCTTATCTGCTCAGATTCTCGCTTCAAACTCCAAAACAAAAACAGCCAACAAAACAGCTCTACATTCTGTTAAAAATCAACATTGGAGAAAAAACACATAGGTTTGAATATGTTTTTGGAAAAACACAAATGATGGTACAGAAAACATTTCCTTGTTCCTTGTGGATTTTATGTTTTTGTGCTGAAAGAGGCATAAGTACGATCTTATCAATGTTGTAAATACCATAATTTACATAAATATCCTTTCACACATGATCACAACCAAACCTTTGTTGTGAAAAACTTGGTCTCACTTTCACTAGTCCAGTTTTTAATAAACAGGGCAAACAGGAATCTGTAAAGCATTAATTCCCAAAGTTTAGGTCATGACCTGACTTAGAGGATCAGCAAATATGGGGTCTTGACATCCTCTTTCTTAATTTAAACTGATTCAGAAAAGATAATGATAAAGCATGTTTAATGGTTTAAAGACATAAAAATGTTACGTACTACATTGGTTGTTAATTCTGACCTTGGCAGTAGGGAACAGCCCAATGAACAGAGGTGCCAGCTCCCTGTTTTTTATCCTCAGTACAGGTCCTTGGTGGACAGCCAAACCCTCTGACCCTCTCTGTATTCAGGTGCCGAAATCCTCCAGCGGGTAGCAGCCTTGGTTTGGCTCTCTGATGCACTGCTGATAGCTCTCCTAGTCCCTCTCTGTATGCTCATTCGTCTGGTGGTGGAATAACCACGACATGAAATCCTCAGCATGCCACAGAATTTTCTCCAGTACTAAAACACAAACTGGGGACTCTTGTAAGAGACTATGTATGTCGGGGTACCTCTCAGGCGAGAATTTCCCCCATCTCCTAAGCGGATGGGAGTTTGGGTAGCGGAAGCAAATGGACGTTCTTAGAAAAGCTATCAATGACTGGCAGAATAACGACGTCGCCTTATGAGCTTGGTTGACCTGTGATGACTTCCATGGCAATATTGGAACAAAGTCGGGACAGAATAGGTAGAGGACGTAATAAGCTAGATCAGAGTCTTCTGGATGTTTTGGCCTGGTTGCAAAGGGGACAAGCTGCCACAATCTCCCAGTAGACAGAGAAGGCCACCAGAATTATACCCGAATAACGCCAATAGATCTTGTTATGGTAGGATGTCAAAACAAGAGGGACCCACCTTGTCCTCACCTGCTGGTCTGCTTTCTCCCTGGTTAGGCTGTTTGTCCACTCCTGGGTAAGCTACCTGTTAAGATATTAATTTACTTTACCTGAATCTACAGGTTTTCTCATGGGTTTCCTGGTTTAGGGTTGTCTTGGAGCTGCAGCACTTTGGACGCTCTGCTGTCTTGTTTTGACGTTGTTTGTTTGGGGAGCTCTCAATGAAACCTGTTGCTGCTTAAACAGGCTGATCAAGCGGGGCATGACTCCTCTGGCCTCACTGGAAGGCATATGAAATTGGACAATGACAATTTGTTCCACTGTTTGAAGTGCTTGCTTTTTTCTTTTACTGTTTGTTTGCTTATTATTGAAATTACTAATGTGTTTTCTTTTATTTTGATTTACTAATTTGTTTTCTTTTGCATTACATGTTTTGTTTGCCCCCCCTGTGCGGGTCACATTAGCAAACCCCAAGAATCGCTGTAATTGCTTTCTAACCTCAGGCCACTCGATAAGTGCCCTCACCTTTGTTGGATCTATAGCAATATGGTCCGGGGAAACCAGAAAACCCAAGTAAGACATAGTTTCTGCATGAAATTTCCATTTCTCTGCTTTCACAAAGAGCTGATTCTGCAGGAGACACAACAAAACAGATCTGACATCCTTATATGGGACTCTAGATCCCGGGATTAAATAATTATGTCATCCAGATAAACAAACACAAACTGTCCCACCGAGTCCCTGAGCACCTCATTTACCAGATGTTGGAAGACAGCTGGAGCATAAGTCAGCCCCAAAAGGCATGACCAGGTGCTCATAATGCCCTGTAGGGGTGTTGAATGCTGTCTTCCACTCATCTACATCATGAATATGTAGATGAGTGGAAGAACTGCAGGGATGTAGCTTAGTAAAAATCTTGGCTCCCCGAATCTGAGTACCAGTACCAGTGCATCAAAGATGGACAATAAGCTGAGTACAGGGAGTTAGTGAACTGCTTAGTGGAATGATGTGGAAATAATCATTGGATCCTGAATGTCAGCAAAACAATGGAAATGATTGTAGATTTCAGAAGAAACAGGAGTATAAATACCTTAAAAGTTCTACTGGACAACAAACTAAACTAGAGAGGCAACTGTGATGCCGACAAATACAGACAGAGCAGATTTAGCTTCCTCAGGAGGCTGCGGTCCTTTGGCGTTTGCAGCAAGTTGTGGAGAGTGTGATCTCTTCATCTTCTGCTGTGGTAACGGTTTTAGAGCTAATGACTTGAAAAAGCTCAAGTTGATAAAAAAAAAAAAAAAAAGGCCAGCCTGTGGTCTAGGAACTAGAGCCTCTGGATATTATTTAACAAAGAATTCTTAATAAAATGAAGATTATGGACAACAGTGAGCATCCTCTTCAGAAGATTTTTAAACATGGTGTCTTGAGTCAAAGGCTTCTCCATGACAGACCAATAGAGATCATTGCTGCCTACAGCTACTAACATCTACAACAAGATATTAAGAAGCACAGAGAAGTTACTACATTTAAATTCTCTTTGGGTTTAAACAAGTATTTTTAAATTGAATTAAACTTGATTTGATGCACTATTGATATACTGGTATCAAATTATTGGACTTCAGTGCTACCAAGCTCTGCATACATGGTCATTTTTTAAACTTTAAAGCTACAGTGTAACTTTTAGCGACATCTAGCGGTCAGACTGCAGCAACATGAACATCTCCCCCCCACCGCTTCTGCCCCCCAACAGTACGGCGAGCGTTACAGGACAAAATGTCTTCCACGACGTCCGCATCACCTACCTTCTCAAGTGATGAGGTTTGTTTACATAGATAATTTTACAGATAGTATTTCATTAGTCTGTGTAGGGTATAGATTTGATAATAATAAATATACCCGTTATTTTTTCTACATCGTTGTGACGTTTTGGTGAGCTGCTTTGCATGGTGATATA
>NW_015151006.1:401918-404225 GCF_000732505.1 Cyprinodon variegatus | reverse complement strand
GTCCACCGTACAAAATAAACACAACAGTAACTGATTATGTCACAGAAAATCCTTTTTTAATGTATCCATGTACACCAGATAAAACATAATACTAACCTCAACTGATCATTAAACTTTTTATAATCAGATTACATAAATAATCTAGTCTAAAAGTAGAACAAAAACAAAGTGAAAACAGTAATATAAGGTAAACTAGAGGAAAATTTTAAGTGGAAAAGTTGTTTTCACTACTTTCCTAAGATGAACCTATCATATATCTTTTGTTCAGCTTTTTCATTTATATATTAAAACTAGCTGGACTTTGGTACCTCTACTCAGGGTTCTTGCAAATCTTTCACATTTAAACCTCCAGACTTTTAAAAACTCAAGCTCCTCATGTTCTTGATCCTTTGATTTCAGGTGGAGATGTGGAACACTAAATCTCTCCTTGAATATACAGTTGATATCTCTGGAATTGGCAGACTTTAAACATGGAACCTCTGAAATTATGAAATGAACAAGGAACGCTACAAGTGGTAGCACGCAAGGCAGTGCAGAGGAACAAGGAAGACAAGGTGGTTAACAATGGAGGAGAAATAAAGGATGTTATATAGAAGGAAAAAGGAGGGAATAAATGCAGGACAATGACAGTGGAAGAAGAAAGGATAATATAAAGCAAAAATAACCTTAGGAATAAAGAAAAAGACACTGGGAGGGGTAAGGAAGAAATAAATGTAATGCATAAGCTAAGGAAAAGAATTAAGAATACCAAGGAATAAAATAAAGAATTAAATCAAATTAAAACAACAGGATTAACAAAGTCTGGAAGTCTTGATAAATACAGACATATAAAACTAAAGAGCAACAAACATCTCTAAGATCTTAAAAAATTAAGAAAAATGATCTCCAAAACATCTCTTTTCCACTAATCGATTCCATCATGACATAGATGTCTGAAAACATGGCAGAAGGTAAACCTCTGGTTTCATATCTTATAGAAATATTAGGTGTAGTTGATCAGTCAGAGCTAATCCTGGATACTTTGCGATGTTGTTCCTGAAGTTTCCTGTTTGAGCTTCTGGTAATGTTTCTGAGAAAGAAGAAGGAATAAAATGAGTAACCAAGAATGAACCAAGAATTCATTTTCTGAGTGTGAACGTCTTTCTCCTTTGTGCGTACCACCAGGTTGTTGTAGTGTTTCTGGCTGCTGCAGTGGATTTTCTTGGCGGAGTTTTCATTCATATAAAACATGGAGCAGAGGTTACAGAAAAATCCAGATTTGGGAACCACAAATTCCTCACCTGTAGAGGAATAAAAGAGATGAAAATAGTAACTATGACTTCACTTTTCCAAATGCTGCCTCTCTTTTTCTTTTTTTTTTTTCAACAAATCAATTCTCACCAAGAGGGTTTTTAGGATTGAATGGTGGCAGCTGGAGGTCAGCGGAGACACATGGAGATTGACAATGTGTTCGCTTTGCATCAGGGGTAGTAAGCTCCTGGTTTTCCTCCTCGACAGCTAAAGAAGAGCAAAGATTATTTAATTTTCTCAGTTTTTTCTAAGCAGATAGTTGCAGTGGAAACTGACTTTCTCTTGGTGATAAAACCCTTAGGGAATGTAGCCTTTGATTAAACACACTACTGCTGTAAACGCCCTTTACTAAAAACATAAAGACTAGAATAAATGTGTCTGAGCCCTTCCTTTCATGTGTTGTTTTCAAATCTTAACTTATCTAGTTAAGTAAATTAACTCCTAATTAATCTAAAATGCAGTTAACTGGTCAAATATTCCATTGCAGAACATCTCAATCCTTCTAATTTCTCTTTAAGCATATTTTAACAAATTCAGCTCAACTGTTTACTTAAAATCAAACTTGTCTATTATAGCTTTTTCTGAAATCTGAAGTCAGCACACATCTAAGGTAATACTTTGCTGAAACTGACAATGTATAATTTTCTTAACCTCATGGTATTAAAGAAACACCAGCTCTAATGCTAACAAATGACACCTCATGTCTTTAGTCATCAGGCAGCATGTCACAGCCTTGTTGACCTGGATAAGGTGTTTACCACTGCTGATCTTGAGCCTTTGTTAAAATAGACCCAAAACGTTTCCTTTCAGCAAAACAAAGGAATTTGGAAAATGGTAAAGTGTGTTTTGAAAAAAAAAAAAAAAAAAAAAAAAAAACAGAAGTCTAGATTTAAAGGTGTTCCAAAAGGCACATTGTCAGGCAATTTTACATTACAGTTTTCTTATGAAGAATGTGGAAAACGTCCACGGCTTCAATGCAGCCTTAAGACAAATAGACTTTAGCTTAAAACACGTTTT
>NW_015151006.1:393628-401908 GCF_000732505.1 Cyprinodon variegatus | reverse complement strand
CATCAGGCAGCATGTCACAGCCTTGTTGACCTGGATAAGGTGTTTACCACTGCTGATCTTGAGCCTTTGTTAAAATAGACCCAAAACGTTTCCTTTCAGCAAAACAAAGGAATTTGGAAAAAAAGAAAAAGAGTTTTGAATAAAAAAAAAAAAAAAAAAAAAAAAAAACCAGAAGTCTAGTTTGAAAGGTGTTCCACAAGGCTCAATGTCAGGCTATTTTACATTACAGTTTTCTTATGAAGAATGTGGAAAACGTCCACGGCTTCAATGCAGCCTTAAGACAAATAGACTTTAGCTTAAAACACGTTTTAAAGGACACCAATATTTTACTTTTTTAAAAAGCTGTTTAAGTGCATTTGGAACAAGGTTTACATTTGATGATGACATAAAACAAACCTGTGTTATCACTGTGTTTGCGTTTAGAAGGGTTGGACATCTGTATGGTTTCCACTTCATCTGCCTCCTTGGCCTCATCGTGACCAGCTTCATCCAAAGCTGGCAAACTCTAAAATGAAACACGAGGTTGGTGAGATTAAAGCAATAATCTAAACACTTGTGACAAAAAAAACAAAAAAAAAAAACAGAAACAACCCTTATTGGTTTGTAGTTCAACCACACCTCTGGCTTTAGGCGATCCCCCTGATTGACGTTCCCTAGTTTCTCTTTCCATTAATGTTTTATCTTTTTATTTTTTTGTTTTTGTAGCAGCAACTTGCCTTTTCTTCAGTTCTAATTCCATTCTAATTCCTCAAAGATATCATCAGCATAATTTTCCTCCTCTGAGCTCACTTGATCTAGGTTTGATAAAGCACTTTTCTCTACTGTCGTTTTATTTCTTTGATAAATCTTTCCTATTTTCTAAGAATTTTCGTCTTTCTTTATATCTGTTTTGCATGTGTTATTTTCTAAAAAAAAATAATAATAATCTCTGTGATCTCTTTAGCCTCCCACGAATTACCTGACAATAACAAATTTTCACTGTTTCCATTAGATTCTACTGGTGAGAAAACAGACAAACTAATGTTAAATTCTGCAGTCACCTTATCTTTCGTGTCACTCTCTTTCTTCAAACTGGATGCTGGTGGCTCTTCTTCACTGGTTTGTTTTGTACTTGTCTCATTGTCTTTCCCTAGTCTTCCCTTCCCTGGTGTACTTTCCTTCGAAGAAACTCCAACATCTGTTTTCGGAGATTTCTCTGTCTCTTTTTCCTTGGAATCTCTGGCTGGTGTGCGTCTTCTCGGGGTCTTATTGTCCCTTGTTTTGGCATTTTCTTCCACCTTCTTGGCTGCGTTTTCTTTTCTTCCTCTAGTAGATCTTGTTGTCACTGCTTTGTCCTCGGGTCTCTCATCTTCCACAGAGTCTAAAACTGTGAATATTTCCTCTACTTTCTCAGATGTTTTAGGTTCTTCTACCTGAGCTAAGATCTTTTCATCAGTTTTCTTTCCTCTAGCTGACCGTCTCCGACCTGTATTGGTTGCGGTCTCTTCAACAGCATCATCTTCAATAGAGTCCAAAACCTCATAGACCGGCTCCTCCAAATCTTTAACACTCATTTCCTCTTTTTTCGTCTTGCTTGTTTTCGTTGTAGGCTTCTTCGTTGCCTTGTCCAGTTGCTTAGTTGTTTTGTCTTTTTCCTCACTTTTAGATGTTCTGCTCCTTGAGCGACTCTCTCTTGTTCTGTAATCTCCAGATCTGGTTGTTCTTTCTTTCTCTGTTCCTTCTTTCTTCTCAGGTTCAGATTCTACAGTGGCTTTTGTTGGCGGATCTTCAGATGAGTCTATGGCTCGATAAACCTCTTCCTTGAATTTGTCCTCTGATTTAGCCAGTACGTCGGTGGGATCTACAAGCTTCTGGTCTTTTAAAGTGTCTTTGCTGTCACCGGTTTCAAGAGGCTGGTCTTCATTAGATATCTGACCATCCTCTTCGGAGGTTTCACACACTTTCTCTGATAAAAGGATTCCTTCCTTTGGCTTTAGGGTTGATGCATCACCACCACTATTTGGAGTTGGATTGGTGTCTTCACTTGTTTCTTTATCTCTATCAGATGTAACACTGACTGATGATTCTTCAGGACTGTGGATTTCTTTAGCCTCTTCCCTTTCAGACACCTGCATCACTGTGGGACCTTCATCTCCATCATCAGCTGTAGTTGCCTGCTCTACAGATGTAATGTCCTGCGGCTTGGTAGACACATCTATTTCCATTTTATCAGCCCCTTCCACAACTTCAAGACCACACTGATGAATGGTCTGGTCCTTCTCTGGTTCAGGTATTTGGGTTTTAGTCTTTTTTCCTTGGTCATCCTCGTTGTTTTCCAGCTCCATTTTTTCACTGACAGAACCGGGGGTTTGTTTACTATTATTGTTTCCTATAGTTGCCTGCTCTACAGGTGTACTGTCCTGCGGCTTGGTAGACACATCCATTTCCATTTCATGGCAATCATCTAATTTGTCAGTATCAGCCATTTCAACAGCAGTGCAGTCCTGCTCTGGTCGAGGTATTTGGGATTCTGGGTTTTTTTCTTGATCCTCCCCATTTTGCTGTTCGTCAGCCTCTTTATGAAGGAAACCTAGGACTTCTTTTTTCACATCTCTACCATTCTCCTCTGTGTTTTTGCTATTGGTGTCATTTTCATTTTCTTCTGCTTTCTTTTCAATCATCTCTTGTATGGTTTCATCTTTCAGATCTTTCTCCACATTCCCCTGTAAGATCTGTCCCTCTGCAGATATATCCATCTGTGATGATGCATCACTAGTAGACTTGGTAACTACAGTATTTGCAGCAACTTTCTCTAGTGACCCCTTGTGGTCTGGCTTTGTTACTGTACTTTCTGCAGGTTTTTTATGCTTCTGAGGCCCTTGCTGATTTTTTATTGATGTCTTCTGGGCTGTTGCTGATGAACAGTTATTCCCAACTGAGGATGAGGGTCCCAATGATCTGCTAGGAGGCTTCTTCTTGACTGTCTGAGCTTTCTGACCAGAGGAAGATGGCGTTTTTACAGACTTTACAAAAGGGGAGGAAGGAGAAGTTTTATCAACCGTTGCATTGGTTACACATTTCTTAAGTTTTGAGGAGCTTTTTGTGTTTGGGTTTACACCAGCAGACGTGGAACCAGATTGGTTGCCTTTTGCAGATTTGGATGAAGAATAGGAAGACAAGGTCTTTCTGACACCAGTATGCACAGCAGAACCCCTTGCCTCTTTCTCTTTGGATGTCGGCTTAGATGAAAAGGAACGATTTTCAGTTTTGTCAACCATGTCTTCATTAACCTCATCAACTGTCACAAAGTCTCCAGTGCTAAAGTCGAGCTCAATAAATCGTCCTGAGGAAAGCTTTCTCTCTTTATTTTCATCCTGTATGGGGATAAAATTCAACAGGATTAGATAAAAAAAAAAAAAAAAAACTGCCCATGTAAACTGCTATAATTAAAATAAAACATACTGGGAACACTTTGTGGAGGAAACAAAAGGGGAGAAAGAAAACTTAAATTTACTTTTAAAATATTTGTATTTCTGTTTAGTATCTTTAAGGGTGGTCCTGCTGTGGTTGGTGCTCTACAAAAGATCCATATTCAACTGTTAGAACCAGATTTTCACAATAAAAACTTATTATACACTCACCGGCCACTTTATTAGGTACACCTGTCCAACTGCTCGTTAACACATAATTTCTAAGCAGCCAATCACATGGCGGAAACTCAGTGCATTTAGGCATGTAGACATGGTCAAGACAATCTCCTGCAGTTCAAACCGAGCATCAGTATGGGGAAGAAAGGTGATTTGAGTGACTTTGAACGTGGCATGATTGTTGGTGCCAGAAGGGCTGGTCTGAGTATTTCAGAAACTGCTGATCTACTGGGATTTTCACGCACAACCATCTCTAGGGTTTACAGAGAATGGTCCGAAAAAGAAAAAACATCCAGTGAGCGGCAGTTCTGTGGGCGGAAATGCCTTGTTGATGCCAGAGGTCAGAGGAGAATGGCCAGACTGGTTCGAGCTGATAGAAGGGCAACAGTGACTCAAATAACCACCCGTTACAACCAAGGTGGGCAGAAGAGCATCTCTGAACGCACAGTACGTCAAACTTTGAGGCAGATGGGCTACATCAGCAGAAGACCACACCGGGTGCCACTCCTTTCAGCTAAGAACAGGAAACTGAGGCTACAATTTGCACAAGCTCATCGAAATTGGACAATAGAAGATTGGAAAAACGTTGCCTGGTCTGATGAGTCTGGATTTCTGCTGCGACATTCGGATGGTAGGGTCAGAATTTGGCGTCTACAACATGAAAGCATGGATCCATCCTGCCTTGTATCAACGGTTCAGGCTGGTGATGGTGGTGTCATGGTGTGGGGAATATTTTCTTGGCACTCTTTGGGCCCCTTGGTACCAATTGAGCATCTTTACAACGCCACAGCCTACCTGAGTATTGTTGCTGACCATGTCCATCCCTTTATGACCACAATGTACCCAACTTCTGATGGCTACTTTCAGCAGGATAATGCGCCATGTCATAAAGCTGGAATCATCTCAGACTGGTTTCTTGAACATGACAATGAGTTCACTGTACTCAAATGGCCTCCACAGTCACCAGATCTCAATCCAATAGAGCATCTTTGGGATGTGGTGGAACGGGAGATTCGCATCATGGATGTGCAGCCGACAAATCTGCGGCAACTGTGTGATGCCATCATGTCAATATGGACCAAACTCCCTGAGGAATGCTTCCAGCACCTTGTTGAATCTATGCCACCAAGAATTGAGGCAGTTCTGAAGGCAAAAGGGGGTCCAACCCGTTACTAGCATGGGGTACCTAATAAAGTGGCCGGTGAGTGTATTTATCCAAGTTTAACAGCTTCCAGTCAAGTCTGGTCATAATTCCTCTAACTGTGTTTGGAGGAAGAATAATTATGGGTTCCATCCCAAGAAAACCATTCCTACTACGAAGCATGGGGGTGTTTTTCTGCACACAGGACAGGGTGACTGCACTGTATTAGCGAGAGGATGACCAGGGCCATGTATTGAGAGATTTCTGGGAACAGCCTCTTTCCCTCAGTTAGAGCATTGAAGATGGGTCGAGGCTGGGTCTTCCAACATGACAATGACTCGAAGCACACAGCCAGGATAACCAAGGAGTGGTTCTGGAAGAAGCATATGAAGGTTATCACGTGGTCTAGCCAGTCTCCAGACCCAAACCCAGTAGATAATCTTTGGAGGGAGCTCAAACTCCATGTTTCTCAGTGACAGCCCAGAAACCTGACTGATCTAGAGAAGATCTGTGTGGAGGAGTGGGCCAAAATCCCTCCTGCAGTGTGTGCAAACCTGGTGAAAAACTAATGGAAATGTTTGATGTTTGTTTAACAAAGGCTACTGTACCAAATATCAGCATTGATTTTATCAGGTGTTCAAATACTTATTTGGAGCTGTATCATACAAATAAATTGTTAAAAATCATTTATTGTGATTTCTGGATTTTTTTAGATTATGTCTCTCACAGCGGATATGCACCTACTATGACAATCTCAGACCCCTGCATGATTTCTAAGTGGGAGAACTTGCAAAATAACAGTGTTAAAATACTTATTTTCCTCACTGTTGTTTCCACTTAGCCTACATTATATATTCCATGTCCCATCCACAGTTAGCTTGAAGTTTCAACTACAGAGTGACGTTTCTTCAATGTAAATCCTCCTAAAAAAAAACTGATAGTAGATAGACAATGTAAGTAGGCATGTATGAGATTTGTTTAACTGTAGCCATTTGGCAAGAATTACATTTCCAGATCTTTGACTCCATCTATGGGGCTCTTGCCTTTCTGACTTTTCTTTCTAAATCAGAGTAGCCTGATGTATATCTCCCTCATGAGGCTAGGTCTGGTGTGCTGCAGCTCAACAGAACCATTGCAGTCGTAAACAGATCCAGGTCCCAGCCCCGATCCACGGAAAAGAACTGCGGTGGTTGTGCATTTTTTGGGTTTAGGGATGACAGTGCGAGACATCTCGTTCAGTGTGAATGCACCTTAACACCAGCTTCGCTAAATCCACCAAAACATTGTTGGTGTTCTCAGGTCAGTTGAGGTTTTTAATCATAAAAAGCATAGAACCGTGAACTACATTGTTAGAATCAACCCGGGGAAGCTTACCATTGATGACTTCTCCTTTTTCATCAGCACAGAATCTGTAAAAGAGGTTAAAAAGTAGAAGACTAAATGCATCAAGAAATCTCACGCGGAAAATGATCTAAAGCATCTATAAACTATTTGTTGCTGCAGCAGTTTTAGCCTAGGAGATTTGAAGATGTGATTTGAGATGTGAAGCTTTGATACAAAATAAATAAGGGTGGTATAGACCATGCATGGAGCTTCCAGTGTTGCTCTGACAGCATCAGTATCAAAAGGTTGTCCTTTTATGTGCAGGAATTTATTTTCTGTTGTTTTTTTTTTATTTAGACTACTCCAAAAACAGATTTTGTTTTTTATTCAAACATATTTCCCAAACACAGCCTCTTATTCATGTTTCTATTTCATAGGCTAACGTGACGCAGCAGCAAAAAGGGAAGAAGGTGAAACTATTGAGCAAAATTGCTGATCAATGTGCAAAACACTAAAACAACTTGGTCTGAGTTTTAAAGCGTCAGCAGCTCATTTCTATGAGAATTAAATATCTTTAATTACTGTAAGAAATTCACAACATGAAATAAAATTAAAAAAAAAAACATTGCATTAAGATTTTAAATGGTGTAAAAAAAAAAAAGTATATGTATATTGGTTGTTTTGGTAGAAACTAACCTTGTAGTGTCTTAGTTTTCTTTGTCGGTTGTTTTTGCTTTTCCACAGCATCAGATTTGGACTCTGAATTGGACGCTGAACTTTGCTGGAGTTCTTTGATGGTGGTTTGGGCCTTGGCAGTTGATGTAGTCTTTGACTGCTGCAATGTCCTCACAGGTTTCGTGTTCTTTACTGTTTTTATCTTATTAGCTTCAGGTTTCTTTCCAGCGGTAGTGGCTTTTGGGACCAACGAAGCTGCCTGTTTCACTCCGATGGATTTAACGCCAGCGCTCTTCCCCGCTGAGGTGGATTTCTTGACAGTTTTAGGTAACTGTTTGGTGGAGATGCTTTTCGCTTTGGAAACCAAGACTTTCGCTTTTGTGACAAGTTTGCTTGTTGCTGTACTTTTTGATATGGTGTGAGAGGTTTGGGATTTGGAGGATGTGGATTTTAAAGACAATCTATAAAGAAGATAATCACAAAGAGTTAGTTCAAAAAGAAGAAGCTGAAAATGTTTTGCTGATTTTGATAACCGGCCTTTAAAGAAGTGAAAGTCATTATATACTTGAACTAACCATCAATCAGATCAAACTGGGTCCCCTGGCTTGTTTGCTTTTAAGTACCTCTATGCTTTTGTGTAACCAGAAAGCTTTAGAGCTGCTCATAGTAAAGGTTCAAATATAGGAACATCTCAAAGAAATAAAATATCTGCAAAACTTAAATATTTTTCACTACGGGTGTGGTGGTGGCACATGGGTTGGGCATGAAACGTGCGGAGGTCTTTGCCCTAGACGCAGCTGTTTGCAGATTTGTTTTCCAGCCTGTCGACTTTACTGAATTAGCTTTTAGCTAACCTTATAAATATAAGATTTGTTTAAAGACACGTTTTTAATAAACCCGCATATTATATGGATTAAACATTGAGATAATTATTTCAAGCCATTTCTCGTAGTTTTGATGATTCTCGTTTCCCAAAAACAAAATTCAGAACGTCAGCAAATCAGAATGTTATTTAACATTTAAAAAAGTCAGACTTATGTAAAGTGGGTTATAACCAATGCCCTCAATGTTTAATTGGGACACCCTTTTTGAGAAATTAAATGCATCAGTAGTGTGTGTACTTTAGGTCATCTGCATTAGTGAAGATGGTATTTCTCATCTTCCTACTGGCAATACTCAATAGATTCACTACGGAGTTGATGTCAGGTCAGTTTGTGTTGGTTGTTCAATCTGTCACTGAAAACAATCACTAAAGGCATATTTCAAACTTTTTAAAGATTTTCAGCAGTTTTTATCTATATTTATGAACATATTTATCAACTTATTTTTAACTAAGACATGAAATCCATACATTTTAAGTAGAACAAGTATTATAGAAAAAGATATTAAATCAAGATCTATATATATTTATATATTTTTTTTTTACTTGTGGTTTTAACACTGGGTTATACTTTTCAGTCCAGCATGTAGTAGCAATCTGCCCATTTAATCAGCTTTTGGTACTTTTAGCAGTAG
>NW_015151006.1:348940-392890 GCF_000732505.1 Cyprinodon variegatus | reverse complement strand
GATGCATTGGCGTTATCAAAAAAGAACTCCAGAGGGTTGTTCAGCATGGGGGTGAGTAGAAAATGAAGGCTAATCATGTTTTGGGTGTACTATCCCTTTAACCGATAAGTCAAATCAAATTCTTGAGCAGTCTTCATAATCCTCTCAAGGCTGCATGCATCACTTTTCCCTGCCGCAATTGTTCCTTCTTATCAGCTATCAAAAACAACGTTTGGTCACAACAGTCAGTAAACAACCGCCTGGTTTAGCAGTCCTCTCCATAACTGCGTCCGCTACTGACCATTTACAGCCTCAGATTACCTTTACATGCGTTTTGAGTTAATCAGCTGTTTGAAGTGCGACATCCTTCTTTTCTTTTTTCTAACTTCTAACAACCTTCATTATCATCTTTAATCCATACTCAACAAAATCACAAGAAATAAAGCCCTGAAATGTTTTAATCAAGGAGAAATAAATTGTTATATTCATTAGTTTCACAAAAAGGCAATTGACAAAACAACAAAAAAACTGACAAATGTTATGAACTCTTTTTTTAGTGGGGTCCTCTAAGAGAAAGGTTTTGGAGAACCAGATATTATCCCAATAATCCAAAGAGTAGAAGTTCAATGTATAATAGCTGCCTATTAGCAAACAGTACTGGGATAATCAGACAAAAAAAAGGTCCAAGGAACTTTGTTTTTGCCTCCTCTTCAGGAGAAACACTGGATTTTATGTTAAGTAAATATGGGCCTCAAATCAACTAACGTACTAAGGAAAAAAATGTTAGCTTAAATGTGTAATTCTGTTTTTTTTCCCTTGCCTTTATTATCTACTTTTCTATGTTTTTTTTCTGAAGCAAATAAACTTGTCTTGCCTTTCTAGCAGTTCAACTGTCAAGGTTTTAATATTATGCTTAATCAGTTTATACATGTCTTACAAAATACATTGCAAAATACTACTAAATAATAATACAATATAGCAACCCTTAATCTAAGATGTATTTTCCATTTTCCAACTCTTATTACTCCACATGGACACATTTCTAACCTTGGGAGAACTTTGAATCATAAATATAACTACTTGTAATCTTAATTTATTTTATCAACATCCTCCTAGTACAGCAGCTCTAACAGTTAAACCTTGTGCTTTTCTGAGGTAGAACTTACTTTTTTGGAGCCATTTTCTGCTCTTTTCCTTGGAGTGGTTTGTTAGATGCAATACCCTATGAATTAAACAAAAACATTCTCAGTGAGCTGCTGAGAGGGCAAAGTTAGCATAGCCCAGGACAAAGTGAAGTACCGTTGCTCCAGAAACACTGAGTGTATACCCCTTTATATTGCATCCCCCATAAGACAACAGTTTCCTTGCATCTTCTTCTTTCTCAAACCGCACACGTGCCTACAGACAAATGAATAAAACCTGCATGTAAACCAAACATTGATATCCCAACAATCGATTTTGTGGTTTGATCTAGATCACATGTGCAACATTATACAGATTTTCTGCAGGTTAAGGAGATCCCTACCTCTAGTCTGGATCTGAACAATGTCAAATTTTTTACTTTCCCGATTTTCTCCATGGCTTCAAGGATGGCAGAGTGGGAAAGATATTTCAAAACGCCAGAGAGTGTCACTTTGTTGAATCCACTCTGAACAAAGAGGATAAGTGAATGAGAGGAAACATGAAAACCAAGACAAAGTCAGATTGTTTTCAAACATGCATCAGGAATCAGGGTTATCTGATTTTTCATTAGTTACATCTGCTCATTAGGCTTGCTAGCTGCCGTAAATGCTTGTTAAATCAAATCACCAACCGAAGAGCTTGTCCTGGTTCTTTGACTGCTGGAGGAAGCTTTTGTTGAGTTGGAGGATGACTTATTTTCTGTCCTCGACGTGGACGAAGATAAGGCAGCATAGGATTTTAAATTAGCCAGCTCAGCCAGTAAGACAGGGGCCAGAGTTTTAACCATGGCCTCCAAGTCCGACTGTGTGGACCGAGAGTGGACAGCTAGAGGTAAGAAAAGAGACAATGGAGTATAACTTTACTGATTATTTGAAATGCTGTAGGGTCAGAAATGTCTTCCGTTTATCTAACCCGTTTCTTCCAGCAGCCTCTTAGTCAGTCTGTCTGCGCTTCTGGACCTCTTATGGTGAGGTTCTGATCCGTCTCCAGAAGACCGCCTTTCATAGTTCCGTCTTGTTGACGAGCGTCTCTCTTCGCTACTCCTTGGAGACGGTCGGTGTTCGTGACTTCTCCTCGGTGAGGACCGTTTGGCCTCCCTCCTACTGGGAGGGGACCTCCTCTCATGACTCCTTGAACGCGAGCGGTGACGAGACGAGACGAGGCGTTCATAGGACCGAGAACGGGACCTGAAAGCAATCATTCAAAAGTTTAAAACCACGGATTTTTGGTCAGTACTTCTTGTAAAGAGTCGTTTTTTTTCTACAAGACCTGAAAGTTTGTCTGGAGGTCTGTGATGACTGTGATCTGCTATCGCGTCTTTCTCTTCTACTGTCAAAGGCACGATGAGGATGTGGACTACGGGACCTTTGAGGGCTAAGCCGTCTGTCTCTTCTGTCCTGTCTTTCCTTTCTGTCCTCTGACTCATTTCGGCGGAGAGGGCTGAGTGAACGGGACAGATTTTCATGTACGGACCTCTGGTGGCGGTGTTGCAAATTCTGGCTGGTTGAAGAGGCAGGCTGGGTATCTTTACCTGGACCACTATAGAGAAAGAAGAATGAGTAAATAAGTTAAGCCTTGGAAACATAGATAAAACTATTTCTCATGACTACTGTTGCATCAATATGAAAATTTAGGCTCTTATTGATGTCACACATTAATACTGTTCCTATGGCTAGTAACCACTATTTCCCTATTTTATGTCATCCCACCTTTTGAGAATGAAAATCAAACATTAAGCTGGAAAACAATCATTAAATACCCCAAGGCCAGCCAAACCTTCCTCCCAAAATGCCAAGAAAATGGAAACAGGTTGGACATACACCGGATGGGACTAATATTACTATGTAAAAGGAAAAAAAGGATTAACATTGACCAGTACTGAGGTTAATGCTGAATTATTATGCGTCCAAATCTACCTCGGGAACTCTGGAGTCTGCCCATCCCACAAAGGGTATCTGTGAAAAAAAACAAAGCGCACCGAATAAAAAATAGAACTTCTGATGGCGGACAAGAACATTTGACACCAAGCCGAGCAGAAAAACAAATATTTCAGGAGCCAAATCGTTGAATTACAAAAATGGTAACATTTAACAAACTGCTCCACTTGAGCAGACAAGTAACAATGATATAAACTTATTTGAAAGAATACCTGTCTCTGATGAGAAAACCTGAAACTTCAGCATCTGGATTGTCTTATTATAATAGACTTTAAACGTATAGTGGAGGATGTTCTATTTTGGGGTGGATCATCAAAATAAGTGGTCCTCCTAATTATCAATCATTCTGGTGATATACGTAACGATATGTTTACGTAAGGCCGCTCTACGTGCTCGTCCACATTTTCCCTTACCGGTGTTTTTTGCCGAGAAGTACCTGCCTGCCTCCCCTCTCGCACACTTATGAGAAAACTGATTAAAATAAGAATAAAAAGATAATTTTTAAACATATCCTTAATGTTTTTCCATTTCTTATGTATGAATGCCCTAAAACTGAGTTTTGTTGGACAGATAAATTCAAATGAATACGATTTTTACTCGTATGGAGACACTTTCTGTCCGATCTGCTCAGTGGATAGCACTTTCCACTTGCTATTAACACGACTCTATGTCATTTCTGACAAAACATTAAGAATATATATCAAAAAAAGTTCCCTTTCACTTCATATTTCAATCCGTTTTCTCATGAATGTGCAAGAGTTTAGGGCGCTTTACGCTCCCGTGATGGAAGTTCTTAGCAGGCAGGTATTTCTCTGCACTTATCTGTCCACCAAAACTCTCAATTTTAGGGTATCCATGCATAAGAAATATGAAAGCATTCAGAATACGTTTAAAAGTTCCTTTTTCATTCATATTTCAATCTGTTTTCTCTTCAGTGTGCGAGAGGTGAGTTAATTATCAGCAGGCAGGTATTTTTTGGCATAACTCCGATGGTGAGTCTTACATAGTGATAAATGCAAATCTTCTGTTGGAAAGTAAGCTTGTATGAGCGATTCAAACAGCAACTTTTAAACAGAGCGTGCACGAGGAGAAATGGGCTAGTACATGCTCTTGCACGTGTTTAATATGCATAAAAAATGCATATGTGCATATGCATTTTTTTTATAAAGTGGAGAGTGCGGGTCTTTTCAAAAATTCACAAAAATCCTCCATTATACCTTTAAATACTCGTGAATGTAGGCGCTGGTTTTAGTAAATTATACACATGGGACAGAAAAATTAGCAATTTAAATAAATTGGATCTGCATGGTAAGATAATATAACATGTACATTAACTAATCGAACAACTATGTATCCTGTGTTGATCCAACTCACTATTGAATATTTTACACAAGTTAAGCTCATTATACAGATATAGTCTTTGAAATTTGAAAACTGACCGTTGCCTTAGCTTTATGCAGTTATCAAGATGAACGCCAGTGTTCCAGTGGTACTGCCAGTCCTGATCAGAACAAACATGTTTTATAAACAACATGAAAAAAAATTGAACAGCAAATCCTATAAAAAAAAATCACCTTCTGTCAAAGGTCAGACATCAGGAAACAAAACCACAAGAAACTTTTAAATATAAAGAAAAGCAAAGCAAACACCAACAAGGCGGTGTGTCATCTGGAACGTAAAGATAATCACATCACCTTTGATGCTAAATACAACTTACAAATGTTGGTCATTGCAACATAAAAACATTTACAAAAAGAAAAAAAGTTTCCTTTTAAGGTTATTAAACTTAAGTGTCCATTTTTAGTCTTGTTGGTTGTCAGAATTTGAGTTTCCAGCTGTAATACAATCCAAGTCGGATCATGACCAAAATATACCAGGCGCTATTGTACTGTAGCTGGGGGGGAAAAAACCTGAGCCCTGCTGTCAGAAAAGGGAGAAAGTCCATCCGTCCAGCATCTCTCTCCACTTTTCCTTGCGGTTCTGGTGCTCATCATCTTCAGCTGTCCTTTGGGCCAGATGAGGGGTACATCCTGGACAGTTCACCGGTCCATCACAGAACAACACAGTCATACAAGACAAACAACCATACACTAACTCATACATAGGGGCACTTTGGAGACCAATTTAGAGAATAGGTGAAGAATTTAAAGTACCCAGAGAACCCGTGTAGTGCATTGAGGACATGTAGACTCCATGCAGTCACCCTGGCTTCAGGATTTGGACCCAGCATCCTCTTTCTTTAGGAAAGCAGTCCTACCAACTGCACTGCCGTGCAGCAGAGACAGCATTTCCATTTCAAAAATAGAGTCCCTTGTCCCACGATTCCTCAGCTGTTCCATATTGTTCTTGTTGAAGTCCAAATTCAACAGCCAAGCCCGAACTTGGTTCCACGTCAATTTAAATGTCATTGTAAAAGTCACAGATCATCTGATTAACATTTGTTTCATGGTTAATAAATATCTCTGTAAGTCCGTTTAAAGAGCATTTTCCGACAAGTGTAAATCCATCAAATGCAGTGAGCTACATTTTTGTACAAAGCCTCAAGTTTGGAACACGGTTATTAGCAAATAAGGTTATACAGTAACTAATGAGACTTCATATTTGCATGAAATAGTGCAGGTTTCATTACCATTAGCTTTGATCAACTGATGCCCGATTAGAGAACCATTTCTTAATCAAAAATAAAGGGAAAAAAACTGTTTGCTCAACAATAAAAAGAGATTATCCACAATACATCAACAACAACAGGATAAAATCTGCGGCCTTCCACTCACCTTCATACTGGTACATTCTTTCATACAAAGACAACAGGTATAAGGGAATACTCTTGGTGTTGCTCCAGCGTAGTCTTGCATCATGGCCCATGTTGGTAGCTTCTTAGACGACCCTGAACAAGTCACGGCATCCCTCTGGCTAGGTTCTCGTAGCTGCTGATGCCTCTGGAGTTGCTGCTTTTGTTGAGGGCTGATCTTTTTCTTATCCCTCATTTTAGGGTTATTTGAAGACTGCTCTCCACTTCTTCTCCAATCGCTGTTGTCAGTCTCAGCATTACTGCCGATAAGCACGAGACCAGGACGTCCAGGGTGTACTCCACGCATCAAATTAGAGGATGGTTTGGACGGCTGGGTTTTGGAGGGTTTCTGGTGAGCTGGTGCTGATTTCTTTAATGGATTAGTTTTGGGGGCATTGGACTTGAGTTTTCCAAAACCACGGTCCTTATTCAATGATCCAAAAGAGGACAACTTGGATTTTGAAGTATGTCCATAATCGATCACTTTACTTGATGAAAAAACTTGGGAAGTCACTTCATCTGGATCCGGCACTGAGCTCCTGGGTGTGATCGGCATGTCCAATTCTCCCATACTTCCGATAGTTTGAGATTCATCGTAGGGATTTGAAGTTCTCTTTACCTTCTCCAGATGAATTTGCCTTAGGATGAAAGGAAGGTTCTGGGGAGTCAGCTGGTCTTCCGGATAGGAGGACAGTTGATCCAAGTCTTCTCTGTAAAGTCCAAACTGCAGCAAGATCTTTGTGGCAAATTCTGAAGTGTAACTGGGCTGAATGGTCTCCTGAGGAGTCCCACGTTTGTCCAAAAAAGATGTACCATAACCCCTCAGGCTTCCCGTTGTTTGGATCCTACTGCTTTGAAAGCTTGATGAGATGACAGGTGAGTGCGCTTTTGGCAACTCTCTCTTTGATGATGTTTGGCATATTGGTAACCAGTCCAGATTGCTTCCACCACTGTCCATATTTAGGGCTCCCACTTGAGCTGGAGCAGACATCAAAAAGGAGTTTTTCCCTGTGAAAGAGGAAGAAAATGTGTCCTTTTGAACATTAGTAAATTGGGGACTCTGGCTGGCAGAATATTGCATCGCTGGCTCCCTGGCTCTGCTGATATTCAGGTCCACATGTCTTTCCATGTCCTTATCCACTGTTGTCCCAATCTTCTCAGGTCTGTATTTCACTGGCAAAGACAGAAGGGACGGTATAGGTCTTCCAGGGGGCCCACAATTGCTGGAGGAAGATCCAGAAGAGGTATAGCTGGAACCAGAGCCACAGTGAGGCTGTCCCCTTTGAGGATCTCTCTCCATTTGTCCACCAGAGGGTCTGTATGGCCCCACGGGGGACATCTGGTTACCAGGGGCAAAGGCATTATACCTCGGATGTGACATGGTGTTAGCAAACTTTGGAAAGTCCAAGAGATTGATGGCCACAGCAGTCAGTAAAGGTAGTTGTGTGGATAATCCCCGAGCGGGTCTGGTGGGAGTTTGCTGTCAAGGTCACAGCACAGCCACAAGCAGCGAGAACATCATTTATATCAAGATGGAGCCTGCCCTCCCGTGACAACCCCCCGGGAAGCCCTCCAACATAGGGGGGCTCCTTAGGTGCAGAGGAGCAGGACACGAGGTGCAGTTCTACAACAGTAAAGAAAAGCTGAAAAGTTTAAATGGACAAAGAATTGGGTTAGTGACTGGAACTTAACTTAAGCTTTGCAGCAAAAAGAAATCCAACATCTGGAGGGTCAAAGCAATTAGCTAACTCCTCTGTTAGCTACACAGATTTCTTTCCACACAAGTTTTAGGTCTTCATTATTAAGTGGCATAAGGGGTAAAGACATTAAAAATAGATCACTGAAAGACCTTCAGAGTGATTAATACATCACTAATTTTTTTTTTATTATTATTTCAACCCTTTCGGTGGAAAAAAAAACCTGACTCTCCTAAGGGGCAGTATAGCTATATAAAAAGTGATCTATGGCGATCAATTTCCCTCCAAGGACTTCCTCTCTGGGAAAGCACTAGTTAGACTTAAACTCATTCCCAGCTACATAATTGTTTGAATTTGGAAGTATGTTCTCATTAACGTTTAATAGGGAGGTCAAATGTCCAGTAGCATTGGGCTGTTTGCATGTTAGTTGGTTAGCAAGTTTACAGAAAATACGAATGGAAGAATACTAAGAATTTTTTTTAACCAAAAGTGCATCTCAGCCCATATTAGAATACTTTCAATTTTGGGAGGCACTCTTCATTTTCATTACAGATTAAAGTATTCTCCTCGTATCAATAATGGATAATTCATGAGAAGTCGAGATGTGGATACTGACTATCCTGAGTTATCTCTATAGTTATGCTGCTATAGGCTCAGACTTCTGGAGGACATAGGGACCCCTATTTCATCATTCTATCTCTATTTTCCCGCCCTGCAGAATCTGCAAGTTCAATCTCTAATAGGGGTGTGGGAAATAATCGTTTTGGCGATATATCGTGATATTCGGCTGCCCAATATAATATCGATCTTTCACTTCTTAGTATCGATTTTCAAAAAAAAAAATGGTTACACAAAACATTGATGGGAAAATGGGCTACCTCTGCACCACCACTCTGGCAGAAAGCGCTGTGGAGCCGTTTAACTGTGCGTGCAGCACCAAATCTGTATTTGAGGCAGTCACAGTAGAAGAAAACCCCAAACAACATGGATAATAATACCTAATCAATATTTTCTGATGAAAATATACAGCACTTGCTGTTTTATCTCATCATTTGATTTTGATAGCTAGGGAAAATATGGCAATATATAGTGATACTGCAATGTCGTGATAACATCGTATCGTGACCCAAGTATCGCGACATGTATCGAATCGCAACACTCATGCCAATACTCACCTCTAATCTCTAATATTCTGCTCTCTCTGCTTTTTCTCATCATAGTAGCTATGCCTCATCTTTTCCTGTTTGGCTGTGACTCCATCCTGCTGAGAAATATCAGCTGTGCTGCTGCCATCAACACCTTTGTTTAGATGTTCGAAATTCGCCTGTTTTTCAGCGTAGCCCTATTTCTTTGACTGTGACTGGCTGGATGTGCTCTCTTCATCCTGTGATATGGGAGCTGACTCGGAGCTCGTCTGCCTGGCTGTGTTTCCTGCCTTTTACAGCTGCCTCTTGTATCTCTGCTTCTGTCTCCTTGAACCCCAGTCGGCCTCAGCAGATGGCTGCTTACACTGAGCTGCTTACACTGCTACTCTGCTGGAGGTTTCTTCCTGTTAAAAGGGAGTTTTTCCTCTCCACTGTCGCCAAAAGCATGCTTAGTTATAAGGGATTGTCTTCGACTCAATGCAATCAACTGGTTTTCCTTAGAAAACCTTTAATCAATTTGACTGTATGATCTGGTGAACTGTTAAGTGCTTTGAGATGACATGTCTTGTGAATTGGCGCTATTTAAGTAAACTGAATTTAATTGACTCACTCTGGTTAAGACTAAATGCTAAAATTAAAATAAAAAAGTAGTGGCAAAACTAATACATGTTCAAAAATAAGAACAAAAACAATTAAATTAACCTGTACAGTAGAAGGGCGACCTGTCCAGGGTGTACCCCGCCTCTCGCCCATTGACTGCTGGAGATAGGCACCAGCACCCCTCGCGACCCCACTTGGGACAAGCGTGTAAAGAAAATGTATGGATGGATGGATGGATGGATGGATGTACAGTAGAAGAAAAAAGAAACCCTTTCCTTGAAGGAAAAAAAAATGTGCAGTGGTTAAGAAAAAGGGCTTTTCAAAGTAAGTTAAAAAATGGACAAAATAGAAAAAAGTTGTAACTATGCTGTGCAATAAACACAGTTATTAATTTGAGGCTGTGTGGACAGTCAACAGGCAATGAAAATTGATCTTTGGGGAAAAAAATAAATAAATCTCATGGCATTTTCAAATACCTTGATTCCTTATTATATCAGTAATTTTTCGGTGTAAACCCCTCTCTTTAAGGTATTAATAAGTAACCGGTTTAAAAATGTGAGAAATGCTTTTGTTTTTAGTTGTTTGCTAAATGATAGTGAACGGTATAACTAACACAAAAACAAAAATCGAATTAATTATAGTAATTTCTTCTGTAACGCTTATTAGCCATTTCGTTGATAGTGTTATGTATCATTGGAGGTCTTTGTTTTCCAGGTAAAATATGAAGGGAATTGTTGTTGGGGTTTTTTGGGCAGGCAGCACTATGGTCAGCTAGATGGGTCCTCATGTGACAGGGAGAAGAAGAAGAAATAACAGGTTGGTAATCCCCCTGTATCAGCCCAGTGCTGTCGGGGAGCACTGAGGAAGAAATAAAGCTCCGGGGTTTATGTTAAGCATCACAAGAGGCTGTGTTAGAAACCAGTCGATGTAGTAAACTCTATTCGGCAGTATAAACAACTCTCAAAATATCAGCAAAATTACCGAGAAATGCGATAAAAACAAATACAAAAAATAAAAACAAAAATCACGCAATCCAACGGAAATGTCGCATCATCTCAGTTTTAAATTGCAGTAAGAACGGAGTCATTTCCCTTCGGTTATATGGAATATGCACCAATGTTAAAAATGTATAATATATTAAGCTTAAGACACAAGCTAATGCTAAAACTTGTTTTAGCAACTGGTCTAAAAATCGTCACATGCAAAACCGATGATTTCTCATCAATCCCAGCTTTTACATCCACGTTAGTTACATACCACTCAGCCTTTGGGTAAATATTCCACTTATGGCCAACTAAAGCAGCTCCAGAGGTTGATTAAAGAGTTTTATTAGTAGCTCCTCAGTTAGCTTCCTCGGTGGTTAGCCTTCTGACACAGATGAACCCAAACGACTTCCCTGTATTTCCGGTTTGGGAACCTTCAGTGTAAAAGCCCAAATGATCGAGCTCACACCATTTGAATTTATCAATTTCCACTGAGTGGTTTATAAAGCTGAACAAAGAGTCTTTATCTTGTGTACGGAAGAGGATTATGGCCACTGAAAAAAAGAAAAGTGAACAAATTTTTAATATATTTTAGTTTAATATTCTGACTTTAACCTCAGAGTTCTGAGGTTAAAGTCATGTCTAGAGACTAAATTGACTGCTCTTATTTTAATGAAATGGCCTCAACAGGGACCCCTCAGGCACGTAAAAAGTGCCTAATTCCATAATTTTCATCCAATGTTACTGGCCCTCCCAAACAACTCGCATCTTTTTAGTGAAGCTGAGTCCTCCTACGTGTCTTCCTTCGGGGTTCCCTTTAAGATTAAGATCCAAAAATATGAGATTAAAGTCAACATTCTGAGATTAAATTTAGCATTCTAAAATTATAGTCAGAATTTTGTGAAGAAAAGTCAGATTTCTGAAATTAAAGTCAGAATTCTGAGAACAAAAAGTCAGAATTCTGAGATTTAAGTGAGCATTCTGAGAATAAAGTAAGAATCATGAGATTAAACTCAAAATTCTGAGAAAGAAAGTCAGCATTCTGAGATTAAAGTCAGAATTCTGAGAACAAAAAGTCAGAATTCTGAGATTTAAGTCAGCATTCTGAGATTAAAATCAGAATCATGAGACTAAAGTCAGCATTCTGAGATTAAAGTCAAAATTCTGAGAAAAAAAGTCAGCATTCTGAGATTAAAGTCAAAATTCTGAGAAAAAAAAGTCAGAATTCTGAGATTAAACTCAAAATTCTGAGAAAAAAAATCAGCATTCTGAGATTAAAGTCAGAATTCTGAGAACAAAAAGTCAGAATTCTGAGATTTAAGTCAGAATTCTGAGATTTAAGTCAGCATTCTGAGAATAAAGTAAGAATCATGAGATTAAACTCAAAATTCTGAGAAAAGAGTCAGCATTCTGAGATTAAAGTCAGAATTCTGAGATTAAAGTCAGCATTCTGAGAATAAAGTAAGAATCATGAGATTAAACTCAACATTCTGAGAAAAAAAGTCAGCATTCTGAGATTAAAGTCAGAATTCTGAGATTTAAGTCAGAATAATTTCCCCCCCCCCATATTAGACAATTTAAAAATCTTTTTTTTTTTTTTGGCCCTAATACTTGTGCTTGTGAGAACAACAATCCTGCAATTTTACCTGGAACTGTTGTGTAGAAAATGGGGCAAGCTGTGGCAATCCGTCTTGTCTAAAGGGTCAAAATAACTTTGGGGCAGGTTTTATCAAAGTGGTTCTACCTGATGTTTTGTTGTTCTGGTTTTGATAAGACACAACTGTCTTAAAACAGTTTTACATATAAATCAGCGTTTCTTTAAGCACACACACCTTTTAATAAGGCATAATGGCTATAGATATATATGCAAGTAAGCATAGACTGTAGGAAATTGTTTCACAGAAAAAATACAACCTGCTGAAAGCAAACTGGAGGGACCTGCTGCACTGCTGGTTTTACAATAAATTAGATGTTCGATGGCAAATGCATCCGCTCTTCTTTAGAGGTCTCCTATTCTCACCACAAGGTTCTACCAGATATTTTCAACAAATATCTAACCAAATTGTATGTTTTCCTCATACTGTATTTTTTCCCCAAATCCAAACATATTAAGACTATAGAAGATATCAACCGAATCATATAACCAGACTTGGATAGAAAGCATCATTTAAGGAACGTCTACAGACTACTGCATAAACCATGAGGTTACCATCAGCCTTTAATGTTTATAATAGTAAATAGCCAGGATGCAGTTATACAATTATTTTATATGAATGTAGTATTTAGGCAACAGGTAATATTTGATATCTTTTTTAATTCAACCATTATACACGTTTTATTTGCAAGGAAAGGGATATATTGCTCCCCCACCTTATAATCTGCAGCATTGTTTCATTTGGAAACTGCATTCCTCCAGTCGTATGCCGCAGTTTTGACAAAGGTCTTCTGGGTTGAGGAATAATAGAGGCTTAAACTCTTCCAAAAGTAGCAAAAATAAATAACTCCCACTACATATAAGAAGTAACTTTAAAGGAAAGATATGCATAGCGCCAGTAAAGACAAACCTATGTTTTTGTTTTTTTACACACACTGATGACATTTTAGACCCATTTTAATCCATTCCCACCACTTTTAAATAATCTCCGTCATCAACAAAACAAACAAAATGTTTAACGTGTTTAAACCTTTACTTTATCTCACACTGACAACAAAAAAACAAAACAAAACGCTTTGTATAAAAGCGTCTGCTAAATACATAAACATGGATTTCCTTAGCTGAAACTATAAATTTTAAATGTAAAGAAATTAGTGAAACAAGACATTGGACCCTCCATTAAAGAGAAAATCGACCGTATGAACAAAACGAAAGGACTCAACACAATTACTTCTCTCTAAGAAACTGAATACTATCAGTTTTCTTCATCAAATCAAGTACCTTTTGCATTTTTATGTTATGCTAACAAAGCTGAAAGTATTTCAACAGAAAAGTTAAGAACTACTGATACTCTGAGCATCAAATTAATGTGGAAAAGTTAAATCTTAAAGTTGTAGAATAAAGCCATCAGTTTAGATCAAAAGAAAATATCCCACGTTCTGTTTGTGTAACTTAAATTGTCAATAATTATTTGCACATGTAAGGAACAAAATTAGTCTATATTTGCAACTCTTGTCAAATATAAAACCTAAACCCAAGAAGGCACGAATACTTAAGAAACACAGAACAGTTTAAGACAAAAAAAATAATTAAGGATCTCAATTTTCCAGCTCAGAGATATCGATACCATCATGGCTCATTCCAGTGATAGGTAAAGCTTTAATGTTTTCACATAATAGGAAAGTAATCTGAAGTCTAAGCTTCTCAGTCAGAGAGGGAAGCTTCCACATCTTGAGCTGACGTTAGCTGAGGTGTCTGTTGAAGTCTTTGATTATGTTTCTGAGAAAGAAGAAAAAGGGAGAATAAGAGACCAATTATGAATTGATATTATGAACAGTGTGAATCCAAGGACATGTTTGTTTGTACCAGCAGGTTGTCATAATGTTTCTGGCTGCTGCAGTGGACTTCCATGGCAGTGGTCTCATTAAAGTAAAAGATGGAGCACAAATTACAGTAAAATCCGGACTTTGGAACCACATATTCCTGACCTGGAGAGAAGGAAAAAAAAACCTGTATGAAAGGGTGTACATTTTGGTTTGGCGTCTTAGTTTTTAATGGCTTTTTTTTTTTTTTTTGTAAAATCTGTGCGTTTCTCACCACAAGGGCCTGTGGAATTAGAAGGCGTCAGATGGAGGTCCACAGGGACACCTGGAGACTGAGAACGTGAACGCTTGGCTTCAGGTCCAGAAACCTCCTGCTTCCGTTTATCCCCGACTAAAAAAAGAAAAAGAGAATGAAGACATCGCACCATTTTAAATAATTTTCTATAAAATTTATATCTAATTAGTAATATGTATTTGTTATTAACTGGGTATACCAGGTAGCTGCAGATTAACTCTACAGGGATTAAAGTATCCCAGCTCATAGAGATTTCCTGTTGGTTAAAAAAAAAATAAAAATAACTAGAAAATAAATTGACGGAAAATAAATAAAAAAGACAATCGAGATCCCTCTTGCGTTTGACAGCCAATGGTAGCAAAGGAGCGCTCTGAAACTAACAGTATTAGCCAATCAGAAGAAGAAGGGGGCGGGTCTTAGGAAAGCGTGTCCCTCCTCTCGTTTCTTGCTCAAATCGCCAGATTGTGGTGCAGTGCTGATGTTCTACACTGAAAGTCACCTTGCGCCATTTACGGCTCCATTCAATGTAGAGACGTGTAAAAAGTCAAAGAAATTAAATAAACGAAATTTTGTGTTTGGAGAGAAGGAAGATGGAGTGAACAGAATTAAATGGAGTGGTCACAATGCAGTGAACTATGGAGAAGATGCCACAACCATAAAGATGAAGGTCTCAAAATAAATGGCACAGAGCATGGCTTGAAAATACACACACACAAACATAAATATATTTTTTATACCTTGTATTATAATAGTTCTGTTACTGTCTAGCAATGTGTGGATCCTTATTGATCCTCTATAGATATATTTCTGAGTAAAACCTCTTAAAGGAATAGTACACCCAAAACATGATTAGCCTTCATTTTCTACTCACCCCCATGCTGAACAACACTCTGGAGTACTTTTTTGATATCTCAAATGCATCTGGAGATCTGGGAGGCTTCTTGCTGTCTGCTGACATTCAAATAATGGAGGTCTATGGTGACCGAGACAGAAAGGTCCATAAAAGTCCACAAAAAACGTGTCAATATTCCTCCATACTGCTCGTCCAATGTATTCCAAGTGTCCTGAGTGGGTAGCATCCAGAATTTACTCGAAACGAAGTCATTTAGAATGTTTTTAGAGCATAAACAGTAGTGTATAGGATAGCCTGAAAGCGCGCACATGCGCGTTCACGACGCTACGGAACCCGGCAGACCAAACCAGATGAAAGTGCGCATTCAGCGTCTGCTCTGCCGATAATGCAAGCGTAGAAGAAGAAATGTGCTGTTTACCTGTGCAAAGAAAGAAACAACGAAAGAAAAATGTCTGAGGACTTCAGTGTTGAGGAAGAGCATGAGTTCTTTGCCGAGCTGAATGTGCACTTTCATCTGGTTTGGTCCGCCGCGGTTTCCGTAGTGTCGTGACCTCGCAGGCGCGGGCTTTCAGGCTATCCTATACACTACTGTTTATGCTCTAAAAACATTCTGAATGACTTCGTTTCGAGTAAATTCTGGATGCTACCCACTCACGACACTTGGAATACATTGGACGAGCAGTATGGAGGAATATTGACACGTTTTTTGTGGACTTTTATGGACCTTTCTGTCTCGGGCGTCATAGACCTCCATTATTTGAATGTCAGCAGACAGCAAGAAGCCTCCCAGATCTCCAGATGCATTTGAGATATCAAAAAAGTACTCCAGAGTGTTGTTCAGCATGGGGGTGAGTAGAAAATGAAGGCTAATCATGTTTTGGGTGTACTATTCCTTTAAGTTGTGTCCATGTTATTTTTGAATTATCAAATTAAAGACCTAGTAAATCTGAGTAAATCTAAGTGAATTGTTCGATGTAAGAAAATTGAGAAACTTCTAAGAGTAATACTTTACAGCATGAACGTTTGCGTAATAATAGTAGGAATCTATAGAACCGTACTCTGTGGCGTTTATAAGACAACACAACATATCACAGATATATCACCACTGCAGCATGCAACAATTATATATCACAAATGAATTGTTGGATAATATATATTCTGTTTTATGAACTTGGATTTTTCATGTCAATATAATACTAAGAGTGAGTAGGGAGCAGAAGCTCACCCAGACACTTATGTTACCCAAAAGGTGCACGAGGGAAGAAAAAAAGCACAACTGATGTGGTTATAGAAAGCTTTTCTTATATCATGCAGTCCCTAAAGTTGAGCTTTTTGTGTACCTTTAACACTGGGTCTGCTGTGCTCTTGCTTCACTTCCTCAATTCCTTCTGCTTTCTGTCCATCAGGACCGTCAGTAAGGGGCTGAGGTTCTGCAGAAGCAGCTTCAGAGTGATTTTCCTCATCTATGTTCTGGCTCTCAGGCTGATGGTCACCAGACGGACCAGGCGTGGATTCTTCCACAATCGGGGAGGAATCAAGTGAAGCAGGTGGGAGGGATTTGTTTTCTTCTTCTTGTCTTTGATGTTCTTCCTTCACCCCTTTTCCTCTGGTAGATTTTCTACCTATTAAAACAAAAACAGAAAATGAATCGAGTTTCATATTTTAGGCCCTGATGAAATAATAGCCTTCTATTTTCTGCTACCAGGAGTCTGTCGACTTCTCTTCCTGGGTCGACCTCTTGTTACTGTTTCCTTTTCTTCCTTTTCAACCTCTCCCAGCTCATCGACAGTCACAAAGTTGCCACTTTCCTCTAAAACGAAAGAATAAAAACATTTTCAAGCTCCAGTTCCGACCATGTTCTCGCCTGTACACACCGTTTTGTTCAAAAATGTAACTACGAACAAAATTTAAATTAAGAACAAAGCACAGATTTAAGAAATATTACATTTTACAGCTTAAGATACAACACCAGTAGGCAGTTTTGTCAGCAGGTGGGGTAGCTGTTCTATCATGAGGCAATTAAACCTCACTCCTTCAAATAGACTTAGGTTTAAGTTAGACTTTATTAATAATTAAGATATTATACCAAGCCAGAGCAGCACTAATACAAAACATATTCAACACAAACTTAAACCAAAAGAGTGAAGATAAAGTCTAAAGTGTTTGATAAAGTATGATACAAACCTGTGTTGTCACTTTGTTTGCGTTTAGAAGAGCTTGGAGGTTGTTTTGTTTCCTCATTGTCATCTTTCTTGTCCTCAGTTTGGACCGTTTCTGTTAAAGCTGACAAGGTCTGAAAGGAGACAAGCTGGTGAGATTCGATATGCTATCTGCTAAACTTAATTTGAATTTGCTCGATCTCAACCCCACCTCTGGCGTCACAGAGTCCACTGGCTGGTTTTCCGGACTCTGAGGCAGGGTTTCAACCTGTCCGTCCTCTTCCTCAGCGATCTCATCCAGGGTAACCAGCTCCAGCAGTTCAGCCTCGCTGATCTCCCTGTGCCACGTTGGAGCCTCTGGCAGACCCTCCTCTCCGACCTCATCCTCTCCCACCTCATCCAGAGTCACGAGATCCTGCTTGTCTAAATCCACCTTTTCCAGATCCTCCTGACACTTCTTCTCCGTCTGGTTGCTGGGTTTTCCGCTCCCTCCCCCTCTGCTACTGCTGCGACTTCTTCGCTCCCTAGCTTCTCTTTCCCTGGACCTTTTCTCCTCTCTGTCAGTTTCTCGTTTCCTAGCAGCGGCTTGCCTTTTCATAAGTTCTTTTTCCTCAGCGGCATCATCAGGATAATCTTCCTCCTCTTCGCTAACTTGATCCAGGTTCACAAGAACATTTTCCTTTGATTTTGCCTCATCTCTCTTTGCTGACTTTAACATCTTGTCTGATACTCCAAGGTTTCTATCCGGCTTATTTAAAGGTGGCCTGTCTACTTTCTGAACATCTGCTTTTGATGTAATTCCCTTCTTCTTGGTTTCAGGTTTTTTAACAGATGGATCCTCTTTAACTTCCGATGGTTTGTCGGGTGACTGCAGCAGCGTGTTCTCCTGTCCACCAGTTTGTTCTGATAGTTCTACAGTTGAGCTACCAGACGGTAAGTGATCAGTATTCTTTACCATATCGTCCTTTGTCTCGCTCTCCTTCTGCATGGATGTTTCCGTCATCAGCCCATCTTGGAACTGCTCTTCTTCCAGTGAATCTACAACCTGGTAAATTGGCTCTTCTTCCTCCTCATTTAAAGGTAACCCTACTAATTCCTTAGCTGTGTCCAACTGAGGAACATCTGATTTTGTTGCACTTACAGACTCGTCTAGACGAGTTAGGTCATCCTCAACAGAGTCAAGAATTTTAAATGAATCTTCTTCAACAGTGTTGATCGGTGAGTCACCCTTTTTCAAATCCGCTGTTTGTTGTTTAGTTGCGTTATTGTCTTTCTTCGGTCTTCCTCTCCTTGAGGTTTGTTTCTTGACAATCTCTTCCTTAACAGCACCCAATGTTTTATGAGCAGTGCTCTCTTCACTTTTGTGCCTTGTGTCGCTCATCTTTGTCGGTGTACTTTCCTTCGAAGAAACTCCAACATCTGTTTTCGTAGATTTCTCTGTCTCTTTTTCCTTGGAATCTCTGGCTGGTGTGCGTCTTCTCGGGGTCTTATTGTCCCTTGTTTTGGCATTTTCTTCCACCTTCTTGGTTGCGTTTTCTTTTCTTCCTCTAGTAGATCTTGTTGTCACTGCTTTGTCCTCAGGTCTCTCATCTTCCACAGAGTCTAAAACTGTGAATATTTCCTCTACTTTCTCAGACGTTTTAGGTTCTTCTACCTGAGCTAAGATCTTTTCATCCGTTTTCTTTCCTCTAGCTGACCGTCTCCGACCTGTATTGGTTGAGGCCTCTTGAACAGCATCATCTTCAATAGAGTCCAAAACCTCATAGACCGGCTCCTCCAAATCTTTAACACTCATTTCCTCTTTTTTCGTCTTGCTTGTTTTCGTTGTAGGCTTCTTCGTTGCCTTGTCCAGTTGCTTAGTTGGTTTGTCTTTTTCCTCACTTTTAGATGTTCTGCTCCTTGAGCGACTCTCTCTTGTTCTGTAATCTCCAGATCTGGTTGTTCTTTCTTTATCTGTTCCTTCTTTCTTCTCAGGTTCAGATTCTACAGTGGCTTTTGTTGGAGGATCTTCCGATGAGTCTAAGGCTCGATAAACCTCTTCCTGTAATTTGTCCTCTGATTTAGCCAGTTGGTCAGTGGGATCTACAAGCTTCTGGTCTTTTAAAGTGTCTTTGCTGGCACCGGTTTCAAGAGGCTGGTCTTCATTAGATATCTGACCATCCTCTTTGGAGGTTTCACACACTTTCTCTGATAAAAGGATTCCTTCCTTTGGCTTTAGGGTTGATGCATCACCACCACTATTTGGAGTTGGATTGGTGTCCTCACTTGTTTCTTTATCTCTATCAGATGTAACACTGACTGATGATTCTTGAGGTCTGTGGATTTGTTTAGCCTCATCCCTTTCAGACACCTGCATCACTGTGGGACCTTCATCTCCATCATCAGCTGTAGTTGCCTGCTCTACAGGTGTAATGTCCTGCGGCTTGGTAGACACATCTATTTCCATTTCATGGCTATCATCTAACTGGGCCCTGGCAGTATCAGCCCCTTCCACAACCTCAAGACCACATTGATGAATGGTCTGGTCCTTCTCTGGTCCAGGTATTTGGGTTTTAGTCTTTTTTCCTTGGTCATCCTCCTTGTTTTCCAGATCGAATTTTTCACTGACAGAACCAAGGGTTTGTTTACTATTATTGTTACCTCCCTTTTCCTCTGTTTTTTTCATATTAGTGTCAATCTTCTTACCCTTCGCTTTGCCTTTCTTCATCTCTTTGACAGATTTTTCCTTAGGATCAGTCTTCAGATTCTGGATTTGTAAGGCTTCTCCCTCTGTAAGCTGATTCTTCTCTGATGGTTTTATTTCCGATTGTGACTCAACATTATTTGCAGCACAGTTCTCTGCTGACACCGTGTGGTCAGACTTCGCTACTGAACTCTCTGCAGGTTTTGAATCCTTTTCATGCACCCGATGAGTTTCTACAGATGATTTGATGGCTGCTGCTGATGAACGGGTATTTTGACCTGATGAGGAGGGTTCTGATGATTTGCTAACAATCTTTCTCTTGTTTGACTTAGCTTTCTGACCAGAGGTAGAAGGAGTTTCTACAGATTTGGAACTGGTGGAAGCTTTACAGCTATTAGCAGGTGAAGTTTTGGTTTCAGATTTGTTGGATTCAGAGTTTGTTTGTTTGTTTGCAGACACAGAGCTGGAACTCTGAGATATATTCTCTTTTTCAGACTTGGATGAGGAAGAGGCTGAGTTGGATTCTTTTGAAGACTTTGAGGGTTTTCTAATATCAGAGGACACATTATTTGTCTGACCTTCTGTTTCACTCCAGGTAGTTGGCTCTAATGAAGAGGAGTAACTTTCTACAGCCACTTCATCCATTTCTTCATTAATTTCATCAACAGTCACAAAGTCTGCAAAGTCGAAGGGAAGCTCATCATAAAAATCAGAACTATCATCCACATCTTGGCTTTCATCCTGAATGGAGAAGAAATGATGACAGTTTGACATTTTATTCACAATAAGAGAAAGTCGAGTGTATAATTAAAAAAAGAAAAAAACAACTGATTGTAAGATTTTTTTTTTTTTTTAGTAAAATGATAATCAAAATATTAGGCAGAACGTGAGGAAGATTATATCAGAAGTAGTAAGCGGTGTATTACCTTTGTGAGTGGTGCCCTTTCCTCCTCATCACCTTCAGAGGCAGTTCTTCTGAATGTAGCCCTCTAAAAAGTAAAAGTTTAATTATTTTATCAATTACTTTAGGACTTTTGAACCAAAATTATTTTACGTTTCCTGTTGGGTTGACTAAAAAAGCAGCTTTACAGTTCTGTACTAAGAGAAAGTATTCTAATATGATGCTTTTAACTCAGTGTTTCTTATTAAAGTATAATTCTACTACAGGATTGCCAAATTAGCTGTACGTAAGTAAACTTCTAGATGGAGTTAATAGCCTCACCTCCTTTTCCTCGCTTGTCTTTTTTTTGATAAGTCTGTGTTCTTGAAGTGCTGTGGTGAGGGCCTTAAAAATCTCTTCATCGATATGAGGAAGTTCAGCAGCAACTTCCTCCGATTTGCCAGATTCTGTGACTGACATGGTGGTCGTGGAAGGAGCAGGCGTGGCTTTCTTTGAAGCAGTGCTGACTGGAGTACTTTGTGACCGCCTCTTCTCTGTATTCTTAATGGGCTTTTGAGACGCAGTCGAGAGGGCAACATTCTCCTTTAAGTGTGTTTCAGCCTTTGAGTCTGAAACTGTTGATTCTACTTTGACAGGATGTGATGAGTTGGGTTCGGTAGAGACTACTGGAGATGGAGAAACTGAGGCGGGGGTTTGCAGCGTAGGTTGTTCATCATTAGCAGAATATTCTGAAGGAGGCTGTAAAGAAAACAGGAAGCTAACATAAACAATCCAAAGATACAAAGGGACAAATTAAACCTTTAAAGTAACTAAAGCTGTCTAAAATTTATTGTTAAGAAAACCTATTAAGGTTTACCATGAACACATATGGTGAAAGAGTCCAGATCAGCTTTACGTCATACTTAAATATGTCCATTTTATCCAAGTAGAAAGGCTATTGAACCATTTAGAGCCATGAGGCTATTATTTTGGTATTAAAACCTTACCTGTTTCACAAACACTGTAACTTTTGAAATAGGTTCAGATGTCCTTTAATATTTGTGCTTTTATTTACATATGTTGCTAATAAAACCACCTGATCAGGGTCTACTGGTGACTAACTGTAACGCATCCATCCATTTTATAAATGGTGCATCGTCTCTAGCTAAATAAATATCCAATTAGTCATACTGGCAAATAATTTCACTATAAGCATTAAAGTTGACATTAATGATCATGTACAAAATGGGACCTATGATTTTTAAAATAAAACAAATGCAAACAAAGGTTGGGTGTTCCCTTCCATGTGTTTCGTAAACACAGTCCTAAAACGTGAAATAAAACACCTACCATTGACAAAGCGCCAGTTTCCATCGGTGTGCATTCTGCAAATTAAGTTATTTATCAAAATATTAAATACAGTTCAAATTACATAATGATCAAATGTAGGAGTTATTTCATAGGGATCCTACTTATTTCTTCTAGCGGCTCCTGCTTTTCCATCTTCACCACGACTGTTGGGGAGGAAACGTCGGCTTCTGTTTCTGCTGCATCTGCAGGGTTTGCTTCAGCAGGTCTGGGTTCATCAGACTTCACAGCCTGATTGTTGCACACAGGTTCTGGTTCTGGACGGCTTTCTGCATCTGTTAAAGAATTTAGAAAATAAAATTAAGTCAAACAATGATGTTTTTACACCATACTGCTAATAATTAAGGAAAAAAAACACCCAAATTAATATTCAGGAACATGTTTAACCTTTTTTTAACCTTCCGAATGTTTTCCTCTGTCTACCTGCTTGTTTGGTCGAATAAAGCAAAGCTTAGATCCACATCAAATAGATCCAATAGAACCATTCATTTACAGATATTTTATGTAAATAATTCATTTTCTAAATTATCTTTATTCAAGCAGAAATGCTAGAAAAATAGAATTATTGAATATTTAACCGTATTATTATTTTGTTTTCTTTTTCTACAAAAACTAAGGGTTGCAAAGAACTGTTTTGGGGTTTCCTAGAAATGCTTTTTTTGATTAGCAATTAAAAGGAGATTTGCTAAAGAAAGCTAAATCAAAACAATACAAAAACAAACATTAAACCATTTGTAATTCATTCAGTCCTTCGCAATTTAATCATCCAGGTAAAAAATAAATAAATTAATAAAAGTTTAGTAAGTCTTCTAAATGGGTTCCCCTTTGTTGGAATAGTTTGTCGCTTTTCCAAGTAAAAATGAACCAGTTGAAGCACCGCGCAAAATGTACGGCTTCTAAGGATGAATTTACTTCTAACTCCTCAGTATGAAGAGGATTCTTGGAGAAGAGATGTAACTTTTTAACACATAAAACCCATCCAAAAGACTTTCTAAACCTTATTAGATAAAAGTACATATATGTCCTTTTTTAACAATCCCATCTTTGTGTCACTGGGGGCACATTTAGAATAAAATTAGAAGAAATCTTTAAAGTAACCGTTTAGAATCTACCCACCCGTCTCTAACATGGCCTCCTGCTTTGTCTCCATCCTGTCTGATGACTCCTGTTGCTCAGTTTTTGTCTCTATCTTCTCTGTGGGGATCTCCGACTCCTGGACCTGAGGCGGGTCCTCCACAGCCATTTCTTCAACTTTAATTGAAGTTTGAGGCACCTCAGGTGGATCAGTTTCAGTTGGAGACATGGAGGGTGGGCTTTTAACGCCAGCTACTGGTTGACACTCTGTTGGTTTTTGCAAAGCTTCTGAAACTTGGTCTTTGGACTCGGCAGAACTAATAACCTCCAATTGCTCTGCTGGTTCAGTTTTATCAGGTTCAACATTTTCAATTTGTATTCTTTCCGGTTCCCCTTTTTCACACTCTTCTGGCTGCTCCTGTTTAGAAGCTCCTTCTGTGTCCACAGTTTTGGTGATGTTCTCTGGAACTGAGATTTGTTCTTCACCTTCTGCTACGGCATCAACAGGCGGTTGTTCAGAAGCTGTAGATTCAGGTACCGACTCCTTTTCAGTCAGGGTGTCTGGTTGGGTTCCAGCTTCCTCAATGTTTGGTGTTGGTTCTGCTTCAGGAGCTGCATCCATAGGCTCAGCAGCTATGTTCTCCTCTTGAGTTTTTTCAGCAGTTTTATCCGACTCCTCCGCGATTTCAGCTGCTTTGCTCGGTGCAGCTGCAGGTTTCGCTGCATCACTTTCAGGTTTTGTCGTTATTTTGTCTTTAGGATCATCAGATTGGGGTACATTTACTGGACGTTGGGGTTTTTGCACCGCTGGGCCCTTCTTTTTAACTTGAACAGACGTCCCAGCATTTTTTCCACCTGTGTTGGATTTTACCTGCTTGGGGGCGACACCCTTCCCTGTAGTGAGAGGTTGTCCTGTTGTGAGGTTTGTAGCCCCAGATGATTTAGGTGTTTGAACTTTTTTAGTCAGGGGGGATTTTTCAGCCGGGGATTTTTCAGCCGGGGATTTTGCAGCGAGTTCTGGAGACTCTCTGAAGAAGACATTTGTGGATTTTGGAAGAAAGAAAGAAAAGCTTAAATAAGAAGGATGTTCCTTTTTTTCAAGCTCAATTAACAGATCACAAGCCTTTTTATGATGTAATATCAGGTTTAAGAATCTGGGTGTGCATTAGAGACTGAAATTTTTTCGGGAATCCTGAGATGGGAGTCAGTATTAGTAATGATCACGTGATTGGGACGGTACAGGATTAAACATTAACGGGAGCAGATGGGAGCGGGAGCAAGGATCGATGCCAAAAAATAAAATAGAAAGAAATTGGCGCCGCCAATTTTTAGTTTTTTTCCTTGAAGCCTATACTATAATGCGAGTCAAAAAAAGCTACACGACCCAAAAACCAACAGTGCTTCCGCTCTGAGTTTTTCACCCGCGCTCAAAAACAACAATGGAGGGACCAACAGTTACTACAGTTAGAAACAGGAACTTAACTGACCCTTCATAGAAATTCAGATTCAATGTTTTGGCAGAAATCTTATTGAAGACAACAAGAATGGGAGTGGTGCAGGAGCTGGAGTCATTCTGAATGGGAGCGGGATGGGAGTGGGAGTAATTTCACCAGGAGTGGGACGGAACAGGATTTAGATTTCTACTCTCGCCCGGGATTGGGACGGGACACATTTTTTTTCTGTGGGAGTGGGACGGGGCAGGAGTGAAAATCCACTCCTGTGTCAGTCTCTAGTGTGCATTAGGTTATCTATAGCATTAATATTTAGACAAGCAATGACAATCCTTCTGGCAACAACTAACAATTGAAACAATGAACAAATGCTTTGATTAAATACGAACATTTCCAAGTGTCCTAGACTCCCCTTTTCAATAGGATTGCTCTTATTATTCAAGAAATAGCTTCCTTTCTCTGTCCCATCACATCTGAAAGGTCCTCAAAAGGGTGAGATCTAGCGACTATGGACCATATGTGAGATGATCTGGCTCTCTTTAATGGAGCAGTAACCTTCAGGAGGTAGCATCAAACAGCACTGCAGTCAGAAGGGGATCAACATATCTAGCAACAATACTTAGCAGGATGTTAAATTTGAACTGCACTATTTGCACTTTAGGGAAGCTCATTATGAGAATATATCTTAATCTATTAAACCATCAGGAGCTCTAAATCTTTTATCAACTAGGTTGGATCTAGGGCTGAAACAATTCATCGGATGAATCAATTACAGAAATAATCGTTAATGATTGATTAATCATTAACTGGAGTATAGAGACATACCTTTAGCTGACAGCAGAGTTGTAAAAATTTAGAAACATTTGCATTTAAGATGAAAAGTGTTTCATCTGTAAATATGCTCTATCCAGACCCCTCGGGTGGAAGTTTTAGTTTCACCTGGTTTGATTCTGTAAAAAAAAATGTTCTTTAAGGAACCTTTTGCTTTCTGATTATTACTCAACTGTATAGAAAAAAAAAAGAATTTAAAAAAGATAAACAGATTAATTGATTAGCAAAATGATCATTAGTTGCAGCTCTAGTTGGATTCATGTTTTTTTCTCTCTAACAAAATTCTGAGTTTTGAAGCTAAAATTGAGTTTGTAGAACAAGTAGATTCAGCAATCCCTGTTAGCGGAACTGAGTCAACCACAGCATCAATCCTCAGAGGATAATGGGGATAGAAACCAGTGTGGTCTAAGCTTCTGTAGCTCATCTCTGGATGGTGCTTTAACTATAACTTTAAGCTACTCTGGTTTCCTTATTAGCTCCTAAATCCGCTGCTCATTGGATACTTTCTCATTTGTAAACCCGAGAAAGGTTTACAGTTCAATCGCTAGTAATACTCAGACTGGGCCATGTTTGGATGCCTGAATTTCTGCCACATGATGCACTTAGTGGCTTTTCTAGCTAACAAATAACTAATATATTTTATTAGTATATGTTCCCCAAACATAAAAGAGGGTATCCAAGTAGGGCGGCAACAACGAATCGATAAAATCGATAAAAATCGACTTTTAAAAACGTTTGCAACGAATTTCATCATCGATTAGTTGTGTCGCGCGATTAATGCGTCATCCGCCTTGACTGAAACGGGGGAAGAAAAAAAAAATACGGCAGAGCAAGCCAGCGCCGCAGGTGCAGTGTTGCCAACTCAGCGACTTTGTCGCTATATTTAGCGACTTTTCAGACCCCTCCAGCGACTATTTTTCAAAAAAGCGACTGCCGACTTTTTACGGTGTCACTGGCGGCTTTTGGAGACTCTTACGTGAAAGCACGCTGCTGCCGTGGGGCGCCTCCCCCATCCTAACCCCGTTCTCCCGCAGCAGTCCCTCTCAGCGCTGCAGTCAGAGCCGCAGGATGTTTACCCTCAGCGTCCAGACTGCAAATGAAGCGCGCATGCTCCGGGATTGACGGCGCAAATTGATCACAATAATTAAAATATATAAATAAAAAAAATAAACATTAATGGACAGAAAAAAGTAACTCTATATATTGTACAGTAATATGTCAATTATATGTCACATTCCCATGTAAATATCTGTCTTTGGAGGATGTGTTTTTTGTAGCACCCCTAGTTCTCTCATTTTTATTCCAAATACAATTTATAATTTGAATCACAGGGCTATTTTTATCTCTATGGTTCAGTATTTTCTCAAGTAGCAACTTTAACTGCTATACTTTCCTGTCTTAAAAGGCAGAACTCTTCTAGTCTAAAAAAAAACCTCATTTGAAATGGGGGGACCTATTGTTTGAACCCCTTAGGGGCTTTTAAAAACAAAAATGTCTTTTTTGCACTTTATGAAACAAAGTAGTCTATATTTTGTGGATGTACAGCTACATTTCTCATGTAAGTTTGGGTAGTTTTAACAAACATTTATTTTTCATATTACACCAGTACAGTTAATGAGCAACCTGTACTTGTGTGCTTGTTTGTTCTGTCTAAAATGTTTATTTTGGAAAAAAGTTAATATAAAAAATATTTTTTGTCCGATTCATCGATTAATTGAAAAAAATTATCGGCCGATTAATCGATTTGTAAAATAATCGTTAGTTGCAGCCCTATATCCAAGCACTTTACTGTAGTCCAGCTGATGTTCACTTATATTTCAGCAAATTTTAAGCAATTCTTGATTTTGATACTTAAAAATTAACTCAATTAGTGTAAATCAACAATCCAACCTATAAACTAGCCTTCAAACTTTACAATAGTTTCCCAAAAGTAATACTGCAAGCAATGCCTTACTTCTGGGAAGCCGGTTTCTGCTCCTTCTTCGTTGGAGGCTTCTTGGTGGCAGCAGTCTATAAACAAAGCAAATGCATTATGATCCAATGTTATAATCCACTGTGTGAAGTCAGTGTAGATAAAAAGCAACTTACCGGGTTGTTTTCAACAAAGACGGGCAATCCCTTCACTTTGAAGCTTTTTAAGCTCCTCAGTTTATCGGCGTCTTCCTTCTTCTCAAAATGCACGATGGCCTACATTTACAAACAGAAATAAAAAAGAAATCAAGCCCACCTGCTTAATTATCATCACTTATTTATGTATATCTGACCAAAACATGCAAAAGGAAAAGAAGACCGTTAACATACTTCTAGTGTGGATCTGAATAAAACCAAGTCCTTGACTTTTCCAAATTTCTCCAAGCTTTCCATGATGATACTGTAGGAAAGTGAGGAATAAACACTAGACAGCCTCACTTTGTCCAGAGGTAAGGGTAAGGGCTGAAGAAATGGACATGAAAAGATTAAAACACAGGAAGATCTGTTTGTTGGTCTTTTTAACAGATTAAATGGGCTTATGGAGTTAAACCAACCAGTTTTGGTGAAGTGGTTATCTCGCTCTTTGGACAGCTGGATGAGGCTTTAGCTGATTTAGAGGAAGGAGTATTCTTTTCCGTCTTTGAAGAGGAGGATGACTTCATCTTAGCCAGCTCAGCCAGCAATGCGGGGGCCAGAGTTTTAACCATGGCTTCCAGGTCTGATTTTCTGGACAGAGACTGAACAGCTAGAAGAACAATGAGATTTTCTAATTAACTAGAGCGATTACTCGTTTAGTACAAATTGAAGGGAAAAAACGTTGGACATTCTTCAAACCTGTTGTTTCCAGAAGCCTCTTAGCCAGGATGTCTGCGCTGCTGGACCTCTTACGGTGAGGTTCTGATCTCTCTGGAGGTGACCGCCTCTCATGGCTTCGCCTCTCCTCACTTCGCCTCTCCTCACTTCTCCTCGCTGAGGACCGCCTGGCCTCCCTCCTCCTGGGCGGGGACCGTCTCTCATAGCTCCTTGAACGCGAGCGCTGACGAGACGAGGTGGGGCGTTCATAGGACCGAGAGCGGGACCTGAAGGCAAACATCAATCGTAACTAGATAAGGTAAAACTGTTGTTGCATTTACCCCAATAAAAAATTAAAGTTGTATTTTTTTTAAAGACCTGCGAGAGTGTCTGGAGGCGTAAGGCGATTTGCTACTTCTTCTCTCTCTTTGCCCTTCTGAGGTGTAACGGCGCTGTGGGCTACGGGATCGAGAACGGCTGATGCGTTTCTGCCTTCTACTCTCTGCTCCGTAGCGGCGGTGTGGACTGCGCGATCGTGAGCGGCTAACCCGCTTTTCCCTTTTATCTTCCGATCCACGCTGGCGCTGAGGGCTGTGCGAATGGGAACCGGTATCAGGCGTGGACTTCTGCTGGCGGTTCTGCAACTTCTGGCCGACGGATGTGGGCGAGGGTTGGGTACCTTTATCTGAAGGACTACAGAGAATCATAGCAAGGAAAATAAGGTTAAAAATAGAGCTCATAGGGTGACTGAATCATAACTGGATATAATCCAGCAGCAAAACCCAGAGGTACCTCAACGAAACTAGTGGATTCCCATCCCAATCAGGGTATCTGGAAAGAAAACACAACCAATTACTAATTAAAACCAAAACAAACCCTGTTTTCTAATGTTTGTCTGTCACATAGAAGCAATTTAAAAATCTGATGTAGGTTTAGGGAAATGGTTTCACTCTATTCCTTTAAGAGGAGATCATACGTTTAATTTGTACCTTTATTATTCACCACCTTTGATTTATTGTTTTACTTCCTGTTTTATATTTATTTCTGTTAAATTAAACACATTATGTTTAGATGTACAACAAAAACTAAGCATGTTACATGAGCAGCATATTAACAATGAAGGTCTCCTTAACTTTGACTAAGATTAGACACTAGTTACTTTTAAGAAAGTTACTGAAGTTTAAAGTTCATTAGTGAAACATTATATAAACGAAAACCATTTCAAACTTATTAAAGTAGTGCTGGTTAAGCTATGGTGATTTGTTTAGAGCCAGATCTTGTAGTTATCAGGCTCTTCCCCTGTGGAACCAACTTTTAGTGTGTGAGGCGAACATCCTGTCTACTTTTAAGGCAAGGCTTAAAACTTTCCTTTTTGATAAAGCTTATAGTTAGAATGGCTCAGGTTATCTAGATCGACCTCTATAGTTATGCTGCTATAGGCTTAGACTGCAGGAGGACCTAGGGACCCCTATTTCATCATTCTATCTCTATTCTCCTACTCTGCAAAATGTGTTAGTTCAATCTCTTAACGCAACTCTCTCTCTGCTTTTTCTCATCATAGTAGCATCATCTGGCCGGTTTCTGTTTGGCTGTGACTCCATCCTGGAGAGAAATATCAGCTGTGCTGCTGACATCAACACCGTTGTTTATAGATGTCAGAGCTTGACCTGTTTTTTAGTGTAGTCCTGTTTCTCTGACTGTCACTAACTGGATGTGCTCTCTTCATCCTCGGACATTAGAGCTGGCTTGAAGTTTGTCTGCCTGGCTGTGTGTTTCCTGGAAGTTGAGTCTTGTGCAGCTAGTTGACAGTTGCCTTTTGTATCTCTGCTTCTTTTTCTAGGTCTGCTTCTGTGTCTTTGAACCCCAGTAAACGTTGGCAGATGGCCGCTCACACTGAGCCTGGTTCTGCTGGAGGTTTTTTCCTGTTTAAAGGGAGTTTTTCCTCTCCACTGTCGCTACAAGTATGCTTAGTCTGAGGAATTGCCTTCGGGTCAATGAGTCGATGCAATCAGCTGTTTGTTTTCTTAGATAGAGAACTTTGAATCAATTTGACTGTATAATCTGGTTGAATTGTCTTTGTAAAGTGCCTTTGTTGTGAATTGGCGCTATATAAATAAACTGAATTGAAATTAATTTAGATGTTTGTCTCCGATTAGGAAAAATTATTCTCACTTGGATATTTCTAAGAAAGGATGGTCATTTATACCTTATAGGCTACAGCAAATTATTTAACAAACACATGGTAAGATTATGCAAATGTAAACTCGGTAAACTGATAAATTAAATGTCTATTTTTATGCATTCACTTTTGGGTAAGAATTTGTCTTATCTACTTTATAACTGAACTGTTTGTTTTTTGGGATGTAATTTTTAGAAATCCAGAGGTGAGCAAACCCAGTCTACAAAACACCACACATTTATGATGCAGCTGGTGTTTAAAACATGGATTCCTAAGTAAACAATGAGGTGGAAGCCAAGTTAAACCAAAACTCACCGCCCTCTCAGCAGTCTGCAGCTCTCCAGATGAAGGCTGGTGTTCTGGTGGGAGAGCCAGTCCTGATCAGAACAACAAACAGGGCTATTAAAAAACATGCTCTTCAAATTTTCCTAATTCCTCAGACAACCACAAAAAAATAAAAATAAATCATGTGTGTGTGTATATATATATATATATATATATATATATATATATATATATATATATATATATATATATATGTACACACACACACAAATAGCCAATTTTAAGGCATTTTTCTGAACACAAATAAATATATCATTAAAGCTGAAATAAAATGTTTATGACAAAGAGGGTTTTTTACAGGATTGATACAAAAAATAATGTTTAAGAAGGTTCCAGCGTCGAGCTCTTCAGTCTTTGTGGTGTTGAAAAAAATCTGAGGTCTTTCCTGAATGCCGATAGGAATGTAGCAAGGTCCAGAACAAGGAAGGTAGAAAATCCAACAGAAAAATCAAACTTGATTCTATCTGAGGAAGCTTTCAATTTAAAAAAAAAAGGTACATCATGAAAACTGTAAAACAACAACAGAAATTCTGTGTACCTTCCTCAGTTAAAATCATTTCATAAAAAAAAAAAAAAAAACTATGTCTCCAACAGGTCCTATAAAAAAATAAATATGTTGGGGAGGGGATGGGGTTAGCATCTCATCATGTCCGGTCGATCCTTTATTTCTGCAGTGGCCCGCCTCGTTCTTTAAAACGTCCAATAATATTCTTATTACCCGAATATTCAAGAGATATCGCATACAACGGTCATCACACTTAAATACCTTTACCAATTTAATACAACACATTTACTGACTAGTTTCAGGTCATCACATTTGTAGCAAACCCCCCCAAAAAAATATTGAACTGCAGTTTAGTACATAACCTTTAGTTCTAACATGGCTGTTAGAAACCTGAACAATGATTTCCCAGAGTGGATATTCACAATACCTCATGTTTGATTACAGTCTATGTGAAACAATTAATTAATGTTTGTATGTTTTTAAAACACAAATATGTGAGTTGAATTTATATTGAAAATTAGGACAATTATGTCCAGGACTCACCTTCATACTGGTACATTCTTTCATACAAAGACAACAGGTATGAGGAAATATTCTTGGTGTTGCTGCAGCGTAGTCTTGCATCATGGCCGGCGTTGGGAGGACTTTGGACGGACCAGTCTTCGCTACTGACGTCTGGCCCTTGAAAGCTGGAGCTGGCAAACGCGGCATGGCGTGCATCGCGCCGGGCGCTGGCATCGGTGGGGCGGGGCGAATTGTGATGAGAGCCGACGGGGTCGTATTTGCAGGAGGGACGGCTCTGGGTTGGGTGGGCTGTTGCATTTGTTTAAATGGTGGAAATGGCTGTTGATGCATCTGGGGCTGCTGCTGCTGCTGCAGTGTTGGCGGCGGCGCTCGCTGTTGGGCCAGTTGCTTCGGCTGTTGTGTCTTCTGCATCTGATCAGGCAGTTTGTTCGTCTGCTCAGGGACCTTTAAGCCTTGACCTTGAGTGTTGCTCTGAGTATCATTTCTGTTAATAAGCACGAGGCCAGGCCGCCCAGGGTGAACTCCACGGACTAAATTACAGGCTGTGTTGGATGGCTGGGCTTTGGAAGTAGCTTGGCAGGCCAGTTCTGGTTGTTTCGGAGGAGTTTGAGGGACTTCTGACTTGAGTTGCCTCATCCCAATGTCCTTGTTCAATGCGAAGGATGGGAAGATTGATTTTGAGGTCTGGTTTATTTGGACTTGGATATTTTTAGCCGGTTCACTGCTGGATGGAGCAACAGAGGTTCTCAATGAGTCAACGCTGGAGGAAGAACTCACCAGGCCACGTGACGAGACAGGCGATTGGGTCTTCAGCTCCGTCATCCCTCTTTGAGGTGGCTGTCTGCTACTTTTGAAAGCATCCATGTGTAGCACATTTCCACTCGCACCAGTCCTCGCTGAACTGCCCATAGCTCTTCCGGCCTTGTCTCCGACTGGAGCGGTATATTTGCCAGTGTGTCCATAATCGATAACTTTACTGGGTTTAAGAACCGCGGATGATATCTGATCTGGAGTCAATGCTGGCTCCCTGGAGGTAATCGACTTGTCCGTTTCCCCCTTACTTCTGTTAGACTGAGCTTCACTGTAGGGTTTTGACTGAACTGTAGCTGAGACTCGCTTTTCCTTATTTTGTCGGATCTGCCTTAAGATAAAGGGCAGGTTGTCAGGTGTGATCTGGTCCTCTGGGTATGAGATTAAGCTTTCCAAGTCTTCCTGTTCAAGACCAAAGTGCAGAAGGATGTTGGAAGCCGATTCTGAATTGTACTTGGGGCGAGTACTCTCCAAAGGAGGCGTAGGCTGAGGTGGTGTACCCCTGGCGTATTCACCCAACCCTGGAATGGATGACACATCACGTTTTTCATTACTGGAGGTACTGAACCAACTGTTGCCACTGCCCTGAAAGGTGGAGGAAGCAGGTGAAAATGTGTTTGACAGCTCTTTCTGTGAAGCCCTTTGGCAGATTGGCAACCAGTCCAGACTGCTGCTAGCACTGTCCGCAGTGAAGGAACTCTTCTCCTGAATGGGGGTAGAAGTCAGATATGAGGGCTGGCTTGTGTTTGAGGAACGAAACGTGTCTTTTTGAAGATTGGTAAATTGGGAGTTTTGGTTGGCAGAGTTTTGCTTTGCCTCTTCTCTGGCTCTGCTGATATTCAGGTCCAGACATCTGTCTACGTCTTCGTCCACTGTTATGTTATTCCTCTCAGTCCTGTAGTTCGCTGGCAAAGACATAAGGGATGGCATAGGTCCTCCGGTGGGCCCAAGATTGCTTGAAGAAGGTCCAGAAGAGATGAAGTTTGAACTAGCGCCAAGCTGAGGGAGTCCCCTCTGAGGGTCTCTCTGCATTTGTCCACCGGAAGGTCCATAAGGCCCCTGGGGAGACATCTGGTTACCAGGGGCAAAGGGATTATACCTGGGATGTGACATGGTGTTGGCAATCTTCAGAAGATTGAGGAGATTAATGGCCACAGCAGTGGGCGAAGGTGGTTTTCCAGGTAACCCCTGAGCAGGTGTGTTTGGGTTTGCTGTTAAGGTTGCAGCGCAGCCACCCACAGCGAAAACATTGTTCATCTGCGTAAATGCTAGCTGAGCCTTCAGCTGGGCTAACTGCAAAGAAGCAGCCTGCCTTCCTGTCAGTGACGAGCTCCCAGGAAGCCGGCTGAGAAGTGGGCTCGTTAGGGGCCCTGGAGCAGGACACGGGCCACAATTCTCCAAAAGCAAAGAAAAGCTGAAAAGTTTGAAAGAACAAAGAAAGAGGTTAATGACTGGGGATATTTGGCTTTGCAGCCCAATGACTCCATCACTTGGAAGGCCGCTGTCCATTAGCTTCTGTTCTGTTAGCTACATAGAAACTTGGACAATACATTTTTAAGGTTTTGCGAAAATAGAGAAGCCTCAACATCAAACAAATGGTAGAGAAAACAATCCTGAAGGAGGTCATATGTTGCAGTAAAAAATATATTTGTTTTCTGGGGATCATGTCTGTAGCAGAATACAAAGCAGCAAAAGGCAAAGCTCATCACTACACAAGTAAAGAGTAGAAGGAGGACAAAAAGTTTCATCTTTTCTTAATTCAACACAAAATGCAAAAGCAAACATCCTATGTTTATTTTCCATCGAAGGGGAAACCTAAAACCCACAGGAAATGGATCAAAACGTCCAGGAAGCGGATTTTCAGAGTAAATGCTCAACGTTACAGAAATATACAGACAGCAGGGTTGTCCTTAAAAAGTAAAATACAAATTTAAATTTGTTTCTTTCAATTATATTAAAGCTCATCTAAAAAGAACAAATACATACATTCTTGATCTAAATCAAAAATAGGTCTCCTGAAGCACTAGACATTTTGAGGATATAAATTAAAAGCGGCTCTGAAGTGTGGATGCCCCTCATCGATGCTGATGATGACGTGCCATGTCCACTTCATCTTTAGGAGCTCAGACGTAAAAAAAAAGAAGTTTGTGTGAACTTGGAGAAGTAGGAAAGTGGATTGATGTCCTTTCTTCTTTGGATCGCCACGAGCCGCATTTCGGATGCCATCTTCACCGTTTCTTCTCCATCTCAGCGATGTATCTGCAACTCTGTTTCATTCACTATATGACAACAATGGGCACCCTATGGATAACAGTGCAGGTCAAGGACTCGTAGGAGGGCTACTTTGTCTAGAATTGCTTTATCTCATGTAATGAAATCAATTAAATTAGCAGCAGAAAAACTGCAGCTAGGCAACTCCTCTCACAACCGATTGACGCCGAATGGCACATATTATCAAACAAATTTAAAATATTTGTGAATTAATTTATTCTTTTTATATATATATATATATATATATATATATATAACTAAGCTTTTAATTGTTGTTACTCAAGCCATCCTGTGGGGTAATGGAGTATAAAACAAATCTCACTAAACTAATAGAAGTTGTGTTTACACCAATAGTAACAGCAACAAATAAATACAATTCAAATAAAGTGTCTGTATTGTTGCATTCTTTCACCATTTCGAACACGTTTTGGTAATTTTGTGTATTTATTTATGCTACAAGGATGGGGAGAAGGTTTGGACAGTTTAGGCAGGGGTCAGTGAAGAGTTTGGCGGTTAGATGAAAGAGGAAAACTGATCTGCTGCCATGGTAACCAGTGGCGCAGCATCGAGGGGGTCAGATGAGGGCAGCAAGGAGTTGTAACATGGTTGGTGGGGGAATCCGGGTCTGTATGTTAGTCTCCACTGAATAAAAATACTATAAAACAATATTTACAGCACTAACAAGCGACACTTTGCAACAACAGCGGAGCAAACACCTGCCACGTTTAGAAAAATAATAATAAACCACTGGGAAACACTCGATGCTACGTCGCAACGGAATCAGTTTTTCCCTTTAACCTTATAAACAAATCGATGTTTTTTTCCATCTCCTAATCAAGAGTCATCGTGTTTCGGTGCTAACCTTTGATTCGGCTACTAGGCCTGTACAAGCGGCTCCAGTTCAACGCGGAGCACAACGACTCCCCGTCGTTCAACATATTGTCATCAAAATGAGGTACATACCACTCTTTATTGGAGTACAGTTCCCACTTTTTTACGAACTTAAAACGGGTTCTCTGGTCGATTTATGCGTTCACTTTAGCATCTTCCGTTAGCATTCCCGTCCATAACAGGCAAGCCAACTGCAGCCAAGAGCAAACAGACATGCGCAGTACGAGAAACTTCCGCTTTGGTGGCCTTCAGAATAAAGGCAAAAAAAGGACATGCGCAGTACGAGTAACTTCCAATTTGGTGGCCTTCAGAATAAAATAAAAAAATATTAATGAAGACATTAAATAGAAAAATCAGACAATCTTTTATAGAAAATGGTTTGATAGGGGAATATTACTTGTAATGCAATTACTAAATCCAAATGGTCATTTATTGTCTTATTCTGACTTTATGTCCCTTTTCCAATTTTCTGTTTACCCCTAAAGAATATGCTGTTGTGTTTGGTGGAATTCCCAGTGGGTCATTAAAGCTTTTATCATCTTTACCCACACGTCAAATTTACTCGGTGCAAAGTTTTGATCCAAACTCGAATTTTATTGATTATGATTGTCCTCTTATATTATGTCCTCTTCCAGTGAGGCTAAACCTCTTAGGGGGTATATGGAGCAGGGGCGGTTCGTGAAGCTGCTTGATGCTGATTGGCAAAAATACTAAAAAATGTTGACAGTGGCAAGGAGGTTTTCATCATCATCATGGAGTCGAGAGGGAGAAGTGATCATTCAGTCAGAAGAGCCATCTTGTGCTAAACTCTTGCCATGGTTACTGGAGTTTATTATTTCAGAATACTTCACAACAGCCATTTACATTTAAAATGTAATTTTCCCTTTGGGATCAATAATATTTTTGAGTTGAACTGAATTTTATTTATTATATAACAAACCTAAATGCCTTAAATGCCTTTCTGTTGTCAAATTGCATCTTTCAAAATAACCTAAAATTTGCAAAGGCATTTCAGTCTGATGCACTTTGCTGTGGATACATTTTAAGACTGAATAATTTTCTTCTAAATACGATTGCTTAACAATACAGCATATTTACACCTGAAACTTCCCTAAAGCTGTGTACAAAAAAAGGAAATAGGAGAGCCAGACGGCTGAACATACACAAAAGTAATGTCTGTTAAAAACAATCTGGTTTAATCCAATAATACTAAGAAACAAAGAATATTATTCATTATCTATATTATGTAACATGTTAAGGTAAAAAAAAAACAAAGCATGCTGTCACTAGAACCATTTAGCGGAAAGTATATTAAATTAGGTTTTCCTGAATTTAAAGCTTTGAATTAGAGGAAGATATTGAAAAGCTTGTGTTTTACACGTTAACAGTCCTTAAAGTTACGATGTCTGACTTGTGGTAATCCAGACACTTATTAATCCTCCAGACATTGCCAGATTTCCAAGCCGTATTTAGTAACACATCAAGACATGTGTTGTACCCAGGGCCCGCCCTATGAGCTTCATATCTTTGAGAATTAACTGCTATCCACTTTATAGACTGTTGAGTCATCAGTTAATCAAAAGGTGTTGATGAATATTTTCATTAACAGATCGTTCGCTGATGGGTATTGCTGCAAATTACTAATATATCCCCTTCATCCCCTCTCCTGGACCACAGGGCTTTACACCTGACCACAGAGCAACAGCTGACTGGCAGATATCCTGCAGTGTGTGCCGCTGTGGGTCTGGAAGGAGAGGTGGAGCCAAGAGAAGCTGAGTTTATTTTCAGCTGTCATCGCTACTCTGACTGAGGTTCATATCTGTGACCTCAGAGCAGGCTGCACACATGTATGGACATACAGGCGTGACATACATCGAGTTGGACTAATCCGTCCAAGTGGTAAAACAGGCATCAAACCGTTTTTTGTATCAAAACTTTCCTCACAACATTTTCCAACATTTGCATAATATTTACCTAAATAAATCACTCTAGGTATCTGGTTTATCTTCATGCAAAATCATACGTGGTTTAAAAACTCTTTACCACATAAAGAACATTTCTGGGATTAAAGGAATAATGTCCAAGCAGAATCTAGAAAAACTCATCGATGTATTTATCTTTAGTAGAATTGATTACTGCAATAGTGTCGTCACAGGTTTCCATTAGACAGCTGCAGCTGATCCAAAATGCTGCTGCCTTTGTTCTCACTAGAACTAAGAAAGTAGAGCACATCAGTTCTGAAGTCCGTCCACTGGCTCCCTTTAGCTCAGAGAATAGACTTTAAAATCCTTCTGCTAGTCTATAAATCACTGAATAGATCAACACTTCAATACATAACAGATCTGTTGTCAGTGTATCAACCTCCCAGATCGCTCAGGTCTTCTAGTTCCAGTTTACTCTGTCCACCAAGAACTAGAACCAAACATAGAGAAGCAGCATTTAGTTGCTGTGCTCCACTGATCTCATCAAACTCCAAGAAAACTGTAAAAGTGCTGAAATCCTGAGTTCTTTAAAGGCATAGAGGGTGATCTATTATTTCTTTGTGGATCATCTAAATAAGCGGCTCTCCTAATTGTCAATCATTTTGGTTACATGTTTACATAAGGCCGTCCTGCGTGCTCGTCCCTTTAGCTATATGTTTGTATGCATGTGCACTTTTAGGTGTATATCTATGGTGAGCTATGGTTTCAGACAGTCATTGAAGCTCACCTTTCTCACTGCGGTTCATTGAAAATGGCCGCGGGTCGTGAGAGAAAAGGTGTCTAACCTCTTAAAACCCACCAGGTCGCCGGCGACCCGGTGGGGGTAATAATTCAGAATGCATTAAATTCTACCGGTAAAATCTTTACCAGCAGGTGGAGCCATTGCACTCAGCTCCAAGCTGACACCAAAAGTTCCAAATCCCACAGCTCTGGGACTGTTATAGCTAAAGGTCTAAAATTTTGGTTGACATGATGTAGAACAAATATAATACAATAAAACCTGCTTTTTCCCAAGAATGTCTTAATTATTGCTGTTCAAAAAAGACCTATCAGTTCCGAGAATAAAAAACAACAACTTTGAGTCACATTTGAATTGATGCAGGTTGGTCTGTTTTCTACTCACCCAATTTTAATTTATATATTAGGAAACTAGAGGGTGTTAGCTTTCACATAATGTATTGCACATGTAATATGGGCTTACAGTTGATAAGTTATTTGCTTTTCCATTTGGGTATGCAAAATAGGCGAGGATTACCCAAAATGAGGTGGATGTTAAGAGGCTAAGAAGTGTATGAGAAGAAAGGAAAGGCCTCAAAAGAGGCAGATATATCCCAGAATGCTTTGCGTGGAGAGCTCTCCTCGCAAAGCATTATGGCATTTGCTGTCACAGCGGCCCGCTGTCGCCATTAACAGCTTTCAATAAACATTTTGATAAATCTGTTTGTCCGCTTTGAATACTGAATCCTTTTGTTCAGCCTGACACTACATTCATATTTCAAGCCTGAGTGCTAAGGTTGTGGTCCAAAAATTATCATTTCAGTTTTGATTTGTTTCAGCTGTAAAAATATATTTGCATATCCATGTGTTGATTTCTTCTAGGCTTTTACTCAGCACTTTGGTGACATCGTAATGTACAGTAGTGAGGCATCTCCATATTTATGTGACTTATATCGTCTTTGTTCAAGATCTGACTTTAGGAGAGCATGTAGATATTGATTACGAAGGACCCTACAATGGACCCCTGGGGAATGCCACATGTGATTTTTTTTTTTACTTTTAGTTGTTTTTGGGGTTTTTTAGTTGCCTACTGACTCAAAAACAAATCACTGTCTTTCAAGTTGGATTTAAACCAGTCCAGTTCTGATCCAGAACTGTAGATAAATTAAGTAAAATTCTGATCAAAAAAATATGTCAGAGTCTGCAAAAGAGTAGGATATTACCACCTTTTTTTATACCTAGAAGTATAGCAACCCTTAACATACGTCCAGAGCTTGATTTGTAAGGATGGCTTTTAAGTTCAGATTTAAATCTCTGTGGCTGACTGAGTTTGAGCTATTTTACATAAAGGAAATGGCCAAAGCCTGAATTCTCAGAGAATGTAAATTTACTTACATTTGCATTAGAGCCAAAGGTGACTAGAGGTTATTGACTCATGGAATTAAAGAATACAAAGAACTATCTTTGGTTGGTCAAACACGTCAAATGCTAATTGAATACATTCAAATGTGCGGTTGTTAATTTAATAACATACAAAAAAATAAAGGAGTGTATGTGTAACTACATAAAGAATAGTCAAATGTTGTTTTTTGAGGCATTTGAGAAGCAAATGTCATGTTGGGACAAATTCTTAATTTGCATAAAGGATATTCCCTTTTCTATGGACATATACAGCTAGTATTTAAAAAAGCAGATGATAAAGATGTCAGCCACTGTGCTTTGGTGGTTATATTATATTTAACAGGTAATGTTATGGATATACAAATAATAAACACGCAAAGTTTGCATCGATGCCATCCAACTCATCACAGTTCCACTTTTGTTGTTTTCTCTACCCATCACACCCTGCCCCAAGAGTTCCCAGCTCATGTCCCATGGGTATGTTGTTACTTCAGCACTTTCTTGGAGTCCACATGCCCAGCAACAGGCAGAATGGTTTAAATTGTCACGCAGTCAGGACACAAAGTCCAAACTGAAATCCAAACCAGACCAGCCCTTCTGCTACACATGTCTTGGTCGTAAATCTCTCTGCGGCTCTGGCAGTTTATCACCCACCCTGCTTATTCTTGACAGATGACTGGGGAATATGCATGTCTAATTTTAAATTATGGATTGACAGTTAAATGTGGAAATATAAAAGTGAGGTTTGATGGGTCCTGCTGAGTAGTCTAACCCTCACAAAGCCACATAATGAAGAATATTTAGCCTTTCGGTCTAATCAGTGCTGATGAAAATAAATCATGTCTGGCTCAGACATAGAGCTGCAGTCACTCAGCACCATGGTGCCTGGATATACAAGTCTGGATCAGATGGAAACTGTTTATTAGCCCTTTGACATTACAGTGATAAATCTTTATGAATTATCAATGAATCATTTGTTATTATTATTATTTGTTTAATGTATGTCTTTGTTTAAATTTTATTTGACATTGCTATATGAGGACATCTAAGGTTAAGATGTTGAAACTAATAGAAAACACTCAAAGTTTACATCTAAACCTGAACAATAAATTAAGGTGAACATGTTTAATTTATTTGAATATAAATCTAAAGGTCAAGTGTTGCTACATTCAAGTCAAAGTGACATTTCCAGTCCTCTTCTCGGTCACAAGGCAGCATCTCTGGGGCTGTATGTGGCAGCGGCTCAGGTTTCAGTTACAGTCCAAGCCTTTACAAGTCGCAAATTTCTACTGCACCAAAAAAAGCCTCATCACATAATGAAAGTTTTACATTAAGATGAACGCTGGTTAAATAAACATACCAGAGGATATTTGGACTACATTGTTGCAGCCTATCTAAATTGTTAGCTAAAGTAGCTAACAGGGCTTATTCTAAGCTGGCGGGTAGTTTAGAGCTAGGGTAAACAAGAAATTGCATTGATTTTAAAAACAGGCATACACAACAGGTGCACTGCTAAGCAATAAATACTGATAAAAGCTTTGACAACATTAAAATAATGTTGGCAAAAATTGCAAAAGCATGTAATAATAGTTATTTATATTTATTAATTTGTAAATTTCGTGGACACAACTTAGCAGTTTAACATGCACACATAGATCCTCTATAATAACGTGAAAAAAAAATTTTTAAGATTAAATGTTTTCTTGATCTTTAAAGCATTGAATTTCCGTGTGTCGTTTAAAAAGAAAATTAATCTTAACATAAGCCAATTACAAACACCTGATCCTTTACATCTTTTTTTTGTTAGCTTTATGCATACACTTCAATTAAATAAAACACACCACTTACAACAATTTCCATCAAAGTGTTATTTAGAATTTACTAAATATATATGCCAGCTGCTGAGCCTTTCAAATTAAAATTGCATACAATGTGTTAAAAACAAAAATATTTGATTGTGTGTAATAGGACTTAAGCTTTTTTTTTTATGTATTTTGTCAAAAACTACCTTTAAACGGAATAAATTCTTGATTATATTGAAATGATCCACAATGAAAATTGGAAAATATAATCAAAGCTTGAAAATAATATCAATCAATTGTCCAATTTTTATTAAAATAATGTATCTTAAGTCATCAGACTATAAACACTTTCCCCAACAAGTCTTCACTGCTGAATATATTTATTTATTATTACTATTTTGAGAGGACAAACTCTCCCTCACTAATGACAAAGAAAAACTCCTATCCGACTTCACAGAGAGCTAGAATGATGTGTACAGCGGAAAATGAGAGTCACACACGATAACGTAACGGCAGCTTGTGCCTATTTGAGTTACATCATCCAGCCAGAGCTCTGCTTACAGCTGAGACTTTTCATCACATCCAGCTCCATGTCATATCTCAGACACACTGACACTCTTAAAATTGTTTGGACTGATATGGTGAGGAAGTCTTTAGACATTTGATATTTTAAGAGGCTAAAAATATAGATGAATAAAGGAAGATTTTATATTCCAAATGAGGCTGTCGAGCATTAAACTATCTCTAACTCTCTTGTCAAATAGTCTGACACAATCAGAGTAATTCTTTCAGATAACAGAATCAAAACAGGATTAACAATCTCCTTTTTTTTTCCTCATCCAAGCACCATTTTAAAGGCTCTGTTATAATTATTTGTATGGGCGGTTCTAGACCGGGGCCAACAGGGGCCAGTGCCCCTGTAGATCATGTCCTGGCCCCTGTTAAGACCCCTGTACTGAAGACATAATACTCAAAGAAATTCTAATTATGATATGCGCTGGAACAGACATGGGTACTGATAGTTCTTTTGGATCTATTTCATTTTTTTCCTTACAAATTCTGTTTTACTAATTAAAAAAAAAAGGTGATAGCTTCAGTGAAACTGAGATGGGATCCTCGTTTTCATCTGCTAAAGGTTTTTTTCAAAACAAATTGCTCTAATTTTTACAGCTGAATTTATCAGTTTTTCTTGAGTTCTTATTCAGATTTTATTGAAAACTGTAATTTTAACTTAAATTTAGTCCAAAATATGTAAAATTCCTAAATTATTAGTGTATATTGACCTAATAAGTCATAGAATTTTAATTAGTCCTAACTGAGTAGATATTTCCCCTCATGCAGCTATTTTAATATAGTTCAATCCCTTGCACTGTTTTTTATTTCATGCTTTTCTGGGCCCCCATGAAAACACGTTGGCCCCCTCCTGGCCCTCTGGTACATTTGGTCTAGAAACGCCACTGAATATTTGGCTTCATAATATTAACAATTGTCCAGTTTGATCACACTTTACAACCTAATTCTGTGGTTGTTCACGTTGGTTGACCTGGAAACCCTTTTCACAACTGGATGAACAAATGTACTAAAACACAAAGTGACCAGTTCACTGGAACATCACTGAACTTCATAGTCATGATATTCTTTTATGGATTTGCTGTTTCTAATGTTATTCATTAACCTTTAAAATGTTCAATTATGTTTTTTTTTTGTTTTTTTTACATAGCAAGCACAAAAAGAAATCATTATCAGGGTAATGTACTCTTGTGATTTTATTCTTTGGTGTGACTGAAATTTATTGGTGTTAAATGTAAAAAAAAAAACCAAATAATACATTTTTTATTTTAGACGAAGAAAGGATATAGCCATCTATTCATAGTGAAGACGTGGAGCTGGTCTCCACTTTGCGCAACCAGCTTAAGGTTGATGTTAATACTGCAACTTTTGTGAAACAGTCTCAACAAAGAATGTACTTTCTGAGAAAACTAAACTCTTTTTTTCAGTCATTCCAATTATCATGGGTAGGTTTTATCAGACCTTAATTGAGAATCTCCTGTGTTCACTGTAAAACAAATCTTTCTGTATTTTTTAGAATACTACTAATCTTGGTTGGTCCTTAAGCTCCCCGTCACACTTCTTTTTTTAATCATCTTATTTTTTTACATTATTACTCAAATGAAGTGCCCCAGTGGATTAATAAAGTGGTCTAAGTCTAAGTCGGAGGTCTTCAACAGGGGGTCCGTGACCCCTAGGGGGTCCTCGGAGGTAATGCATGGGGGTCACGAAAGTTTTGGTTGATTAGACTTCTTTTTTTCCACTAATAGAAATGTCTTTAAATCCACATTAACATGAATTCAACAGACTGTAGTAAACAGATAAA
>NW_015151006.1:344158-348531 GCF_000732505.1 Cyprinodon variegatus | reverse complement strand
GAGCTCTTTCAAGCTGGGCACCGTTTCATTTACAACACCTGTCCCATCAACCTGGAGTCAGAAATACTGTAATAATCCCAGGGAGAAATTACTTTCGTTACATTACTCCATCTATAATAGAGTGACTGTAGGACCAGTTTGATAGAACACAATTTCATACAATATTTGTAATTAGGGGTCCCCGCTTCATCTCGCCAACGATTTGGGGGTCCTTGGCCTGGAAAACGTTGAAGACCCCTGGTCTAAGTTATACTGTATGTGGAAAACTTATGCAAAGTAGTAAATAATTGTGAGGTTGAAGTAAAGTAATAGAAACCAGAGACCCATCAGTAAAAGGAAGAATTACTTGAATGGGTCTTTTTCAGTAGTCAGTAATACAGTAAATACAGTACATCCTAGTGCCATTTTCTGACCATTTCATAAAGACTATGGATTGCAGCAGGCAGGTGAAGGTAAAAAATGTGGAAATGTTTGACTAAGGTTTTGCTTATAAAACAATAAATGACGGTTTGATGAATTTCCAGAGCAATGTTAATTTCTTCACCTGCTAAATAGAAGGACTTAGACAGCTTTTACAATCATTACTATCATATAGAGTGTATACAAAACAAAATATCGTTGAGTACAGCTTTCAGACACTAAATGGACATTTCCGTTTCTTAAAGTTCAGCAGTGATCAAATGTAAACATTATGGGAGTAAAATGTGGTGAAAAAAATGCATTGATATGCTCAGTTTGATGCAGAGTCTGTGGAATTATCAGTCAGAGGGCAGCAGGGAGAACATTCCATGGTGGGGGTGTGAGGGGTCATTGATGATTATTAATTAGTTATTAATTCAAATAAATTATATAAGCATCCAATCAAAGTCATGTACTTTGTAAATCTGACCTTTCACTAAAGTGACAATGACCCCACTGTTGAGGAAAAGTCATAATCATTCCAGTTTGCAACAAACCATTTAGGTTTTTCTATGTGCTTTTTGCCACTGTGACGACCAAAATGCCCATTGCAGTCAACTCTATTCTATTCTTTTCTTTTCTATTCTATTTTATTCTGTTCTATTTGGTTCTATCCAAGTCTATTTTTTTCTGTTATTTTCTATTATGTTCTTTTCTTTTCTGTTCTATTCTATTCTGTTTTATTATTTTCTATTCTGTTCTTTTGTATCCTATTCTGTGCTTTTCTGTTCTATTCTTTTCTATTCTATTCTGTTCTATTCTATTATTTTCTATTATGTTCTATTCTGTTCTAATCTGTTGTGTCATATTCTGTTCTATTCTATTCTGTTCTGTCCTATTCTGTTCTATTCTATTCTTTTCTATTATGTTCTATTCTGTTCTTATCTTTTCTATTCTGTTCTATTCTATTCTAATCTGTTCTGTCCTATTCTGTTCTATTCTATTCTGTTCTGTTTTACTCTTTTCTATTTTGTTCTGTAGTATCCTATTCTGTGCTATTTTGTTCATTTTGTTTTCTGTTCTGTTCTATTCATTATATTCTGTTCTATTTGATTCTGTTCAAGTCTATTCTGTTCTGTTATTTTCTATTATGTTCTGGTCTATTCTATTCTGTTCTGGTCTATTCTGTTCTGTTCTATTCTATTTGTTTTTGATCGTACCCGCTCCTGAGATGTCCCATTAATCATAAGCACAATGCCATGTTACCTTTGCAAAAGAATAATTTCTGTCTCTGCTATATTTAATGTCTAATGTTCCTGCTCTGACACCTAAAGAGATTATTATTAGGCTGTGATAATGTTGTCACATCAGAAAAAAGATCCAATCAGTCAGCTGACCAGAACCCTTCATTAGGCTCTTATGATGCATGATGCTAAACTTAAACCAGTCTAACCAGTAACATCAGCCAGGCTGAGCGAAGACCGCCAGGAACGCCATGCTAAGGTGTTTACGGTCGACAGGTGGAAGACGGCGAAGCAGCAGGAGAGAAAAAGGACACCTATAAACAATGGTGTGAACTGCAGAAAGAAGACTTGGTAGATTAGGGAAAACAAATTGATGAAGTTATTCAATTTCAAGCAACCGGAATTCAAAAGGAAGAGCAAAATGAGCAAAAGTGACCAGCTGAATTTATGGTTCCAGCTGCTCAGTAGCAGCCATGGAGGTTCAACTGAAACCCTATAAAAACTTTTACGAGCTGAGCGGTCATATGTTGTGTGTAGGCTAAATGTGTGAGACAAGGGCAAGTCATTTCAATGTCAGGGACTTTTCAAGATGAAGGACTAACTAGTCCTCTTTAATTGAAATAAACCCAATTAGGGTACCAATAATTGTATATAAATAACAGTAATCAAGCACAGTTTTAATATTTTTAAAGTTGTTTTTATATTTTGTTTTTCTCACCATAACAGCAACAGCTCACACACCAGTATATATATCTATATATATATAGATATATAGATATATATCTATATATATATATATATATATATATATATATATATATATAGATATAGATATAGATAAACGATACAATACTCTACTGTAAAGTGTTTTAACAATATAAAAACTGCGCACCTGGAGAATAAATAACCATTATACAGCTATGGACATTTTTACAGCAATGGATATTTGAAAATAGCAGCAACATCAGAGATGTGCAAAATGACAGCAGCAGGTTATTTAACTGACTAACATAGAAACTTTGGGAAATCAGCATGAATGTAAAAACTTATTGAGGTTGTTGGAAGCAGTGATGGCTGCTGGGAGGGAGGATCTGTGATAACACTCCCTGGTGCATTTAAGGTGGAGCAGTCTGTCTATAAAGGAGTTAGGATCCTTTTCTTTCCCACCTCCTGCACTGAGTCTAGAGATCCAATCTTATATCCAATCCAAATGTACATTTGTATATCCTCCACCCATGATTTAGCATGGTTTACTTATTACAATATCATCCGCGTATTCATGACAGAATACATGCAGAAACTGTTCATATGCCGTTCCACTGAACGTACACTATAATAGAAACTACACCTGCTTTGATAATCAGATTACACACAAAACTTTTAAAGATTAGGCCCTTTGAGTTCTATGTCAGCCCTCTATGTGTTAATAAGGGACCCTCTCCCAGCTTCTCTGTATTCATTCTGCCATCTACCCCTGCTTCAGTATTAAATCTCCTGTTTTTCCTTTATCCTTCCTGAATTCTTCTGATATGCTGCTGTAATGTTTGCCCAGTTCAAGACCTGCAAGTTCATGGTTTCATTTTGAAAGCATTCAACAGACACATTCCCAGTTCCTGTGTTAATGTTGGTTTAATTCACAACCTACACAACAAAACAACTAAATATTGCTAGTGATTGAAACCTAATTTACTGTAGCCTCTCCATCTGTTGGCCATCAGCACCTTATGCGCCTGGTTTGGTTTGGCTCCACTGGTGTAAGTTTAGCGCCATCAATACGTTTCAGTTTCACTCCACGTGTTTTGGGTGTGAAAATGTAACGTTATCCTTCTGCAGCTAGAGAACATTAAACCACCTCCAGGAGTTATGGCTGCTTGTAGTTTGAGTGAAAACAGAAAGAATCCCATCACACAATTAATCCAGTTTTATTGATAAAAATATACAGAGTTAAACCAAAGCATTACATCAAACATTTATATATTTAACTCTATTACAAAGGCCAGTTGTTTTAAGCAGACAGTGACAGTAGATTTGTTTGTATTGGTCAATTAAAGCACTTCTTTTTGTGTTTACTTGCCTTAATACTTTCATCCCCTATGAGGCTAAGGGATGATGACTCCACCGCAGTCATAAATGCCTTTCTAAAGCCCTCTAAACCTACAGAGAATTGCTTTGGGTCTCATAACCCCACATCACGGCTTATACCTGCACAGAAATCAGCACCCTAAACTAAATCACGGCTTTTACTGTTAACCTTTTAAAGCCTGGACCATAAAATATTAAAAAGAAAATTTTAATTTTTTTTATTACAGTTGTCATTGAACTTTCTGACAAATGGAATATAAACCATACATTTTGTATAAGTTAAATTAGATCATTTATTTCCATAAATTTTGATAAATTAGGCATTTCTGTTTAATCTTTAATAGGCTTTTTGTTCTGATTGTGTAAGTAAGGGTTTTCAAGAACATCAACATCAGACCTATGATGCAAAGGTCTCAAAAACTGTTTATTAAATATGATACATTTGGCTCTAAAGGGTTAAAGGTAGGATGATTTCCACTGACTGTGAGGCGACTTTATCTCATCAAATGCATGTCTTAACAATTATCAATATCATTCATACATTTTTTGAGTGGAAAAACAAGTGAAACAGTAACTAAGATTACTGCAGCAATTTCAGGAAACAAAAAAGTGGTGCTGATGTGAACTTTATTAACAAAAAAGTATAAA
>NW_015151006.1:330887-344148 GCF_000732505.1 Cyprinodon variegatus | reverse complement strand
TAACGTATCCAAAATATAACTATTTAATGTAGATTACAGCGATTTGTATAGCAGTCAATAAAAATACAGCGGCCCACTCATCCACTCTCTACCACTGACCCTCCAACAGGTGAGTAATATGTCCGATTACAAAACTCCGCCCACATTTAGTTGATCCGTTTCTCTACAAACAACCAAACAAACAGAAAACACAAATAAAACCAAAACAAACGAACATAAAAACATCTTTTCATGTATGGCTCCTACAAAGATGCATGAATAAATGTATAGAGTTTAGATTGATTTGGTTGTTTAATTTATGGGTAAATTAACAGGGGAATGGATGAACAAATGGACTGACAGATGGGTGATTATAGGGTGGAAAAATCCAAGGATGGACAGATGACAGACTGATGTGTATTTATTTGTTTTGTGTTGAAATAAAACTGATTTATGTCTTACATTAAAAGTGAAAAAAATTATTTAGGTTGAGATAAAAATATATATATACATATATGTGTTCATTACAGAAAGTGTGTCTATCGGACAATCAGATTAAAATCATGAGGCTCTTTCAGTCTAAACCATGACAGGTTTATCCTTTTCCCCCAAACTAGTTCAAATAAAGACAAAAATAAAGCAGATCTGGTCAATTTCTGAGACATTCAACAGGTTTAAGAAAGGAAGTCATCCATTTTCAGCTCATTGTGTGACAGCAGCTGTTATATTATTTGACAGTTTAGAATTAGCTGATTCTTTCTACTAGTTTTCAGCGCTGCACAGCAGCAGTAATGGACTCTAAAACCCTGTGTAAAAGCAAGCTGCATTCATGCATTCCTCCATTTTCCTATAAGAAATACATTTCATTTCTCACCTCTGTGGAGGATTGAGCCCGTTGCTGTAGGTCGAGTTGGTGTGCTCTGCTATGGAGCTCTGGGTTTGGTTTCTGCTAATATTGGAAGCTTTGCTCTGCTGTGGTGATCCGGGTTTCCTCTTTTCATCCAACATTTCCAAAAGCCAAGCAGAAACGTTAACCCAAACCAACACGGACGTCAGGTTATTTCTGCATTTAGCTGTAACCTTCACACCTCTTCAGTGTTCTTATGGGTGAAGCAGATATTTACTTTAAAGTTTGAATGAATCTTGAAAGCCCAGAACAGGTCAATACAGGAAAGATGTTTGCCGGAGCACCAAAGAAATTCTTGAATTAATTCAGTCATAAAATCCCAAATTTAGTCCAAAAATGTCTCCTACAGAGAAGAATCCAACACTTTAAGTAGGAATGAGTAAAAAAAGCAATACTCTCCTAACTAAATGATTAAATCTCTACACATTTACTTGTATTATAAGTTCAAATCCTTGTCTCCCATGAGCAAGGCTCTTCTAAAACTTCAGCAGCTCTTTTGGAGGAACTCAAAGCAGTCCGAACCACAAGAGGCAACTGGGAAAACTGCTTCTCTACATTACAGCCATCCCTCTGAGGCAGCAGCTGGATGGGGGTGGAGGTAGGTGGGGGGTGGCTGGGTGGAGTCAGGAAATAGTCTTGGAGAAATTATATTTAAAACAGACAAGTTACAATCATAACAGAACTAAGTAAATTCTATTAAACAAGAGAGAAAAATGTATGGGAGATCAAATCAATAGCTGAAGGTTAAAGCATTATCTGTAATGTAGTATATCTGATTTAAACTAACAACAAAAACTCCAAATCATCCTTTACTTTGCTGCTTTCACCATCAGTCTGGATGGATCAACAGTTTCATGCATGTTCAGTTTTTATAATTAGCAGGTATGGCAACATTACTTCTACATTATGGAAACTAGAGATAAACCGATATGTCGTCTGGCCGATATTTTTGGCCAATTTTAGATTGTTTTTCTTATTGGTATCAGCCAACATGAGCATGTTTTCACTGAATCACAGCAGCTGTGCCTTAAGATCATGTGAAGCGCGTGGATTATCGCTTCCATTTTCTATTCATTGTTAATGTTTCTTTTGATCTATTATTAAATGTTTCATTTATACTTAAATTAAAAGGTTTAACCTGTGTTATCGTGTAATTTTTATAACTGGAGAAAGAAAACATAATATTGGCTTAAAACATCGACCCCAAAATGTCCACTGAATATATACAGTATCTTCATGAGCCTTAAATTAATAAAAAAAAAAAGGTGTATTGTTTGATCTCTGATGAAAACCATATTTTTCAGGGGGTTTTGCTAAACAGCATCAAGGTGTAAAGCAATAAAAAAAAATTAAAAATAGAGAGAAATTACAACACAAAAACAGAAAGGGATTTTTAGACAGAGGCTTATGATTATATACAGTTTATTCTAAAAAAAAAATAATAACAATATTACAAAATATTAAGAGAGTTGATGATTATTACTTATTTTGGAACATGATCAATTTGTTTATCCAATCTCTGCTTTCCCGAAATTTTCTTAAAACTAAATCTTTTTCTAGATAAAACTTAATTTCTTTTTCTAGATCATAGCTACTCAGATTTCATTCACCTTTTTTTTTTAAATTAATTCTTATAAACCACATTTTTGATCCAGATGACATTTTTAGTTCACTCGGCGCAAAAAATTGGTTTCTTTTATTTTCTACTGAATGTTTTAACAAGTTCTTTGATAACAAAGTTTAGTAAAGGATAAAATGTGTTTGTCTACAAAACAAGCCCATTGGAAAATAGAACAGATATGTTGTATTTTAAATCTAAACACAATCGTTTTCTATAATAATTAATAGGCCTAATCATGCAAATGACTACACAGATGATGGAGATGAGGTCAGCCCATCTTCTATTAAAACAAGCAAGAAAAAAGCAGTAGAAACAAACTTTACCATTTATGCAAAAACAAACAAACAGAGGCTGATAGATGGTATAGATCAATCCTTTTATTAAAAGATTAAGTGAATTTAAATATTTACTATAACAGGTTTTAATTTTCCTCCTCTCTGCTGACCTCTTGTGGCTATGAGAAGTATATCCTCTGTAGATGTTACTGCTATGGTAAAGCTTTCTGTTTCATATGTGTGCAGAAGTGGTTAAATAATCAGAGCCTCTGTGTTTAAACGCCTCCTACTCCATGACCGATGGAGATATGAACCTTGACACTCGGTGCTTGTTTGAACCTGATTATGAATGAATAACTGCATCCAGGTGACGTAGCATCAAGCTGAGGAGTACTAATCCCAGGTTGTGTTAGGAATAATCCTAATATATTAGGATTAAATATACTTGTTAAAACCCTAAATACCTAAATTGTTTATAATATTGAGGTTTATTCTTATCTTTTAATGATATAGTTTTTTTCTACCTGTTGTATAACATATAAATTCCACTGTTCTAAATAATCTTCCTCAGAAGTCAGATTAGTTGCAGCAGAGATCCATTTTCTCAGTAGAAATGCAATCAAATTCATTGCTAAATCAAAGTTAGGAGAATAGAATGGGAGGATACTGAGCAGCCAATGCAGATATATCAGTCTATATATATAATAACAGTTACTATTCTAGGCTTGATAAGGGGGTGTGTATGTCAGTGACTGGGATACTTAACAGCAGTTATCAGTTCTACACCAACTTAGTGTGACACTTTGTTCACTGAGGTATAAGAACACACCTAAAATGTTTTTCATTGCTTTGTGACGCTGGTGAACACTTCCAATTATTATATGTATATATATATATATATATATATATATATATTTTTTTATTTTTATTTTTATTTTTTTTTAACCAATCCTCTGCTAATCTTAGATTAAATCATATTGTAGTTTAATGCCTGGTTACAATTTCTCTGCTTTAAGAAGAAATGCCATTAAAAGAGTGATCACTCCAAGCAAAAGAACTGGAAATATAAGCCCTGAGGTGTAAGTAACTTCAGGAAGCAGTAACCTTCATCGCAGCTTTTTTTTTTAGGTAATCTAAATTTGTTCTTATCTCATCTCTTCTATACACTGGAAACAAAAATATAAATCTAGATAAGTCATTTTCTTTTCTTAAAATAAGTGCATTTGTTCTTGTATTGAGGAGGTAAAAGAAATTTTTTGCATATGGAACATGACAATTTACATTTAAAATAAGAAAACACAACGGTATTTTCTTATTTCAAGTGCATGTTATCTAATTATCATATTTTAAGAGTAAAAAAACTCTTTCCATTGGCAAACTACCTCATTTACCAACTCAAATTAAGGGTAAATACCCTTAATTTAAGAAATATTTACTTATTTTTCCAGCGTAGATTCTCTATATGCAGGTCAGATTAGCCCAGTTGGTGGACCGATCAAGCACATCAGCACCATGATGATTGGACTAACTTCTGTTGGAAAATCAAGTCGTCATCATCACTCAGCTCATCAGCAGGAGGCAGCATGAGGCACTCCGATGTTTCCTGGTAAGGAATTACTGGATTGGACTTCAAGCAACATGGATTCTGCTCCTCTCCACTCCAGGAGCTTGATCTCTAAATAATAATAAAAAAAGTACTTTCTTTTGGAGAGAGGATTTTAGATCGCTGAGCACTGAACATCCAGCTTCTTTAGCAACGACCTTATGTACCTTATCTTCTTTGGTGGAAGGTTTTAATGGCTGCTGAACATCTTTTTAGTCAACAGTCTTCCCAGTTGTTAGCCATATCACTGGCTGTTACATAACACCTGTATGTTAAAATACTTTTAGAATTTATTTTATGAAATCTCCTGAGCCGGTAAACTTTATATTTTCATTGTCTGTGAGCTTTAATTGTTAATTTAAAGGCTCAGAATATTTTATTCTATGTGTAATTAACCATATTAATTTTTACTTTCTCAATTTAAAGCCCCCCTCAAAAAATACTAAATGTTCATTCTACAAAATATTTTTAAGATATCTGGATTCAACCTTTCTTTGGAGATCTGTATTTAACTCGACACCCAGTTTCCAAATTACTTTTGTCTCTCTGCTTTCTGACATCATGAGGTTTGTAGTTTTCTTTTTTTTTTTTTTTTTTTTAAAGCCTCATCCTACAAATCTGAAAAGAAACAAACAAGGTAACAGCTCACTTATAAAACATAGAAAAAAGAACCCCCCAAAAAAAAGAAATGGAGAAACTAGTAAATGTACAAATTGATGCTATAGATGTATTTTTAAAACATTGCATGGAATATAAGAATCATTTTTTTAAACTTTAAGCTCTAAAATTAAGATAATTTAAGAATTAGATTTTTTTTAAGATCAGGAAGAAATCCTTGTTTTCAAAAACAGACCATGAGAGAGAAAAGAAATCACGTTCAACTGAGGGCTCTGTTAAAGATATTACTTTGTTTCACAAAATGCAAAATAAAACATCCATCCACCAAAAGTACAGTGAAACATCCAAACAGCAGTAGTACTTCAGTACAATGTAGTGCAACATGTCACAGTCAGCAGGTACATGTATTAACCAATCACAAGGGGGCAGCAGAAACATCTGGAATATTTACATTTTTATCCAAATATAAGAGGATTTAATTAGATTCCGGGATGTTTATAACTAAAGCGATTTAAGCAAAATTCAAAAACTTATAGTTGGGAAGTTAAAACAAAAATTAGGTTTGTTATTTTACAAATAAACAAATGCACAATAAAGAGGAAAAAAAGGACAAGTAAATCAGATATGTTCGAAAGTCCCTGTATGATTCCGTCGCTGACATGCTAATCGACACAAAGAGATGATCAAGTTTAAAGCCTCGCAAAAATCATTCACCCATAAACTATCCATCTTATTTACACATTAAATAAACTGTGATTGAAGTAATATATATATATTTATATCTCATAGGCACACTCTAAACTAAGCAAGGCCTTCAGTTGGAAACAAAACATGAACAAGACGTTTTATTACTCTTAACCCAGAGAATAAACCTGTTTCCATGGTTACACGATTAAAAACAATGCCTCTAAAGTTGAATGCTTCATGCTTAAAATGTTCATTTAGGCTTCATGAGGAAAAAAAGATGCTCTTATGGTTTTTATTTCAGACATCATCTTGTTATTGTAGAAGCTACACCTGCAGGTGAAGCTGGTGGATTCAAGTCATCTGAAACTCATTAAACCTTCACTTCTTTAAGTTTGACTTAGAGTCTGACGCTTCTTAGATTCTGGATAAACAATTGATGACGCCATTTCATTAATTCTGTTTTAAAACTAGCTCTAGATCTGAAATGAAGAGAAACATAGACAGCTTAAGTCCATTCAAAGCCAATAATAGTGCTAGAAAATAAATGCTTTAACAACCTGTAAGATTGATCCATTTATATTTCATTTTTAGAGCCATTTCACTTAACTGTTTGTTTGTTAGCTCTTTTTATTGCAATTAGACTCTGATGCAGAGTTTTATAGAGGTACAGCATAAAAAGATCAAAATAATTATTTTAGGAGTGGAGTAATAATCCAAATTTGATCTCCCAGATATTGAAGTTAGGATTAAAATGTTGCTTTAAACATGATGGATTTTAAAATGGATGAGGATAACGAGTGGACTGCATGACGCGCCATCAGTCCCAGTCTGTCTGTTCTAAACAATGGAGCTCAGCAAAACTTCACTTAGTTCCTGTTTTCAGTTCATTTTTCCTTCGAAGTCCCAGCAGTCTTGCAGGGGGAAATACTGCTGACATTTAAACAGACTCCTGGCTTGTAGAAACAGTCCAAAAATGGAGCAGAATGGAATCTTACTACCTGTAGCACTTTGTAACCACAAAGCAGGCTCAATAGATCTGCAGTAAATGGCTACATTAACATGAACTACTCAGATTTGAGAAGGTTTAACCACCAGCTGTCCGCATTAATAAATGAGTTGTGGATCGGAGGCCTCATATTCATTAAAAATATAACCCTGATCTGGAAATCTTTTTTTTAGGAAAACAAAGGATTCTGTGGAAGAAGGAAAACCGGAGAATGAAATGTGAAGCTGATCGACTTCTGAGTAATTTCCTCCCCTAAGCTCGCCTGTATCTCATCTTTCATGATTAGCGGTTCTTATAGATTAATTTACTGAACCTCATCAAGAACGCAGGAAAAAAGGTGTTTGATCTCATTAGAAGTGCAAAACACTACATAAAAGTGCAAGTTTATGCAATGCGTTTCTTAGTCATTTTAAAAGCATTTTAGAAGATTAAGAATCTAGTTTTACTTAATGCTAAAAAAAAAATAGAAAAGAAAATCTTTATGCTTTTTTTTTTATAGACAAATCAAAACCCTTCAAATGCTAAATTGTTGTTATCTCCATTTAGAAGTTAATGCCATATAAACACAGATTTATGCAAAGAATAGTTCAATTTCCAAACCCGCCCTGAGCGGGTCTATAGAACAGATCAGGAGCTGGAGACGGTCTCCAATAGGTTCTGAGCACCATGATTAAACTCTGTCGGCTCGTATTTATAAATGCTGACATTATAAACACTGTCAGCTGTTTATAGATTCAGCTTGAAGCTGTATTTCTAACGATAGTTTGTTTTGCTTTTTTTAAAAGAAATACTAACAGGATGCTGAAGATGTTTGTTTCAACTGCCAGGAACATTTATAAATACAACTGTTGTTTAAAACTGTCTTTATAAAGTTTGTGAGTTTAAGACACTGAGATTAAATTATAAAGCCCTTAATAGAAAAGCAAACTGCAACAAAGACAGAATCAAATGTTTCTTCCAGGGATATGATGACATCAGTCTGACATGGCTTTAGCTGAGGAAAAAAATAAACACACAGGTACTTTGCTGTGTCTTCAGGAAATAAACCCAGAATTGGTCTCAGCTCCAGTCATAGTTGGAACTGCTTTGGTCCAAACTTGGTGTTTAAGCAGTGATCAAGGATTTAACTTTGTTGATAGTTTTATGGCTTAAATCTGTGATGGTAAAAAGCTCTGAGCCACCTGAGGTTAGCATAACAAGATGCTGATCCTGCTTTGTGGTTCAGATTCATTTTGCTTCTCTACTTTGTTTTTTTTAAACTATAGGATGGAAAAGAAAAAAAACTCCATAAGATCTGAGTGTTGCTTTTGGACAACTAGCAGCTGTCATTTCTTTAAATCCAGTATAGAACAAGAAAAATATCTATTTCCTTCTATTAGTTTTCCCTTCTGCGTAACTTCTGAGGTTAACAGACCAACTCTCAGATCGTTTACCAGATTTCTTGTGTGCTCATATTCATCTACTTGATCTCTGACTTTCTCTTTTTTCCCCTTCCATCTGTTTGTCTATGAGATGTTGGACACGGGGTCACTGATCCTCAGACATCTCCAGTACAAGGTTCTTATCAGGGCGAACAGGGAGAGCAGGATCAGGAGAACCCAGGAAACATAGATGCCTTTTGAGTTCTGAGCCGGTTTCCATGTTCCAACCTTTAACACACAGACACACACATTTGTTTAATCCAGATACGTAATCATAAAAGATTTGTATAAGTATGATTATGTTTTTTAGAACATATAAAAACAACCTGTACTCAAAAAAAAAACTTAACCAAATAGACAAACCATTTCTGTTCATGTCTTACTGGAGTATCGGACACGGAGTTCACAAGGTTTAGCAGAGATGTTTATATTAGCATTTCAATTATTGTTAGAATTTTAGCCTACAATACATACATTAACTCGCTATCAGATGACTTAACTCATTATTTATTTGTTTATTCTGTTGGTTCAGCAGCATCAGAGAAATGAACTTAAAGAATAATAAGTCGTTCCAGCACTGTTCTAGAAACTCCAATATAACCACTAGAAATTCTTCATAAAACTAAAAATATAATTATTCTTCTAAAGACTGTGGAACAACACGGTGTCTTCAGTCAGAGGCTCCTCCAGACTAGGTGTGAGACAGACCACTACAGGAGATCCTTTCTTTCTAAGGCTACTAATATCCACAATAAACAAATGAAATGGATAAGGAAACACCTAGAAGAGTTGGAAACACATTTTAACATACCTCTGAGAGTTTTTTTTTTTTAAGAAATTTTGCATTTTAGATTAATATAAGCTGCAATTAGGATATGAACATAGTTTCCTAATGCGAGTTATCTTTCTAACGTTAGTAAATGTGCATCTATAAATGCTTTATCTAACAAAGCTTATTAGCATTCTAAAGTAATGAGATCATTTATTCAAAGGTTTATCATCATGCTAGCAATAGCATAGAGGCAAACGTTTCAGTTTCATTGTAATGAATTAAAAAAATCCTCTATAGGAATACTGGCTAATTTATGTCAGCTAACATAAAATAGTTGGCAGTTAGCCAAAGTTAACTTCTTTACAAGTTGAAGGAGGTGTGGATTTAGCCCAGATGACATAAAAATACAGCTGCATTTATTGTTTTAAGCTAGAAAAACTAAATCTTATCAACTAAATCAATTCTTTTGATCTCTCTATGCAGGTAATTGTTACAATAAAAATCCTACATAATTGGAAATTGGACTAATTTAGTCATAATCAATAAATTAGAATATAAGTTTATTTACTTCAGGAACTTAATTAAGTACATAAAACACATGATGTAGGTTAAACATATAGACTGATCTTCCAAAACTATAATCATCTTAGCAAAACATATTATCTGCTTACAGCTAATAAAAACAATATCTATAATTAGAACATTACATAAGAACAACTGCTGGCACATTTATATACTATTTTTTGTGTTCGGTTTTCTCCATTTGTTCGTAAACTCAAGCAAGACAACATGACCAGAGTTAGGATAGTTTGCATGTTCACCATGAGTAAATAAGGAAGTTATGGAGCGAAGCACGTCAGCATTTCCCCAACAGAGGCGTTAAAAGAAAGAGGTGAGTCTAAAATCAAACATGAAAAAGCAAAAAATAAAAGATATTGGATGCCCTGACTGATCAGAAAGGAGTAGTAGCCATGAACATGATAAGAACTTTGGTGTTCACTACATCAGGAGCTACAGCTGTGGAAGCTGGTGGGATGAAGTACTGCCAGCAGATGGCGACAGAGTACAAATACCTTCATGTCTGTTGACAGCTAATTTTCTGGGGTTTAAAAGGACTTTGTTGCTTGGTTTGCATACATGGCTTTAATAAGCACAGTACTCACCATGCCCCCTTTAAAGTTTGTTTAAACCCTCATTAATTACTGCAGTCACTACTTTTCTGGTTTCCAGTTTGTATTTGATCACAGCTATGATCAGCCCCATCATGTTTAATTATTTTATTTTATAGTACAATGTACAATAAGTCATCAGTCAAACATAAATGTTGTTTTCCAGGATTTTTTTTTTTTGTTATTTTCATATAAGATTGTCAAAGATTTTATCTGACTTTCTAATTTATACAATATAAATGATTTTGGATCCCACAGAAATGCATGTAATGTCCCCTTTAGGATGGCATGACCCCTTCAGATGAGATCAATGTTTAATGAAAATAACCAGGGTTTATACAGGAATGAGTAACTCTAATTTAATGCTGTTAGAAATCATCTTAATGCCATCAACGCGTATCCATGACTTCCATATATAACACGGTAAAATCCTTCATCATCTTTTCTGTCAACAGGATGCATTAATGTCCCAAATTCCTCGTTTTCCAGTCATTTTTGTTGAAATTAGCATTTTCCCCATTCTCTAGCTTGTTCACTTCTTTTCCGAAAATACGGCTTTACGATCAACCTGAAGCAGTTCTGCGCAAATATATCGCGATATATCTGACAAAGTTGTTTTTATAAACTTTCTTTTTTAATAAGACATTTAAAATACCACAATAATCAAATTTTAATGAATTTTAATGCCAATTCAGGCCTTAATTAAAAAAATAATAATTTAATGACTTTTAATGATCCACGGAAACCCTGACAACAAAAGAACTCTATCAGAAAATCATAGTCTCCTTTAAACAAATCCGTCACTCAGACATCAGTTTCAGATATAAACTCACCAAAAGTCCTGCAGTGGCTGCTACCAACACAACAAAGAACAGGAAACACAGCAAGCTTCTCCTCCTCGGGTATCGCCGACCAACTGAAGAACTGATGAGGAAAGCAGGAAAACAAAACTGAACCCCTTCAACAATCAAAGCCACAGAGGTATGGATCAGTCCAACTCTGATACGTAGAAGAGCAGAAATGCTTACACTTTTCGACAGTGCGGACATCGGGCTAAAGTCCGGTCTGAGATCTCTGTCCACTGGAGGAGATGAATAAAGAAAGTAAAAATCTACAGAACTGGAAAAGTCTGTGCTGCCAGTAACAGTGAGAGTGATTTCTGCTTCACCAGGAATGTGTTGGAGCAGTGTCCACAGATGACCCTGAGCCCCACAGGTTGGCGCTGCGGTTCTGGACTGTCGCTGCCGATGTGGACCGGTCCCAGGTTGATGATGCGTTTACTGCAAGAAAACATTGAAACATCAACAGTGACATTAACCAAATCATCCCTCTGTTTGATCAGAGATGACTCATTATCACAGCCATAGAAGTCTCTTTTAATAAATCAGTATATTGTTAAAATGTATTTTAGTGACCAAATACACTTTACTTTTTACTTACATTAAATATTATTACTTTTTCTTACAACTGCTGAAAAAGACCACTAAAAATAAAATGTAAAAAAAATATGTGCCTAATGAAAATACTTTTATAGTCTTAGTCGACTGTTCCAACGGTTGCAGTTCCAAATTCTCCTGAGTGGTGCCCGACTTTACACGAGTGAATAAAGTGAATGTGATCGGTCGATTATCAAGGGGCGGGATTGTTTTGGTGGAAGTTTCGCAAGCAGGTTTGGTTGTGGCCGGTGTCTCTGAAGCATCTTGCTAACCAGTTAGCAACTTAGTGCTAGTAGGTTCCCAATGGGAAATTCCATTGGGACCAAGTAGCACTAAATTGGTGACTTAGCAATGGCACTGTCAAGGAACGCTATGGACAGTGGAAACATGCAAGAGGAGGAGAGTTTTGTGTCGGAGGTCGTGGATGAGTCTCCTCCGTCATATATTTTTTATTTAGAGGAGGAAAGCGGGGATGAAGATGTTGTGGAAGAGGACGCCAGGGCGGCAGAAGTTTGGTTTGGTGTAGAAGGCTTCCAGCCGTACATGTTTGAGCCCTTGCCTCCCAACGCTACCAGTTCTGTTAGCTCTACGCCTGCTGAAGACACAGACGTCCATCCCCGTGAACACTGGAATGGAACTCCATGGTATATAATGATTCTTATTAGTAAATAATTTAATTAGTAAATAATTATTTCTTATTTCAAGCGTTGCGTATATTAGCTGCGACATATGAATCAAGATGCTATGACCGAAAAAATTTGATTGACAGATGACCGTTGATATATGATTGGCCAAATTTAGCCGTACAAGCTGATGTATAACTAACTGGCCTGAATAAAATAACGAGAAAAAAAAAACAGATTTTAAGGCATAATTTTTTTTAAATAGAAATGTTCTAAACTTTGGGACAATATGGTCTGATAAAGAACACATTTATATATTTACATGTTTAAGCCAGAATGATTTGAAATTTAAATATGACTTCTCTATGACTTTAATAACTACTCAAAGGATTTTATTTTCAAACGGTTAATTTAATCAGAAAAATGAGCCACATTAGAGTGCAAATGCTAACTTATAAAATGTTACTGCATACTTTCCAGTCTTACCAGTAGGGCCTGGGACAGGCGATCCTCTGGGATGTCACTTTGCAGATCAGCAGACAGTTACAAGGACAGCGGACATACTTCTTCCCGACAGGAGCGTTCTTTATCGGCTACGGACAAAAACAGAAACAAACTGCTTTCATTTTGACCACATCAGCAGAAACCCAGAGAGGTCAGATGAACTCTGCCTCCATGGCTGTTAGGGACTAACAGGCAGTCCTCCAGCTCCACATGGCTCTTATGATCAAACATGGGGTTAAATTTGCTCCTTTATCACTTACTGTAGCTTCGTTGCAGATGTTGCATTTCACCACATGCTGATGCGCCTTCCCCTCCACAGAGATGGCGCTCTGACACACCCGACAGCTGATGACCGGGGCGCTGCTGCTGTCCGGGCTACCCTGAGGCGAGTACGGAGGTGGTGCTTCATTGGGTGCCACAAAGCTTGGGAACGGCACTATACCTAAATACAAGAATAAAGAGGCACAAATAACGTTTATTTCTAAGATGTGATTGCTTTTTTTTTTAAACACTAAAATATTACAGCTAAGAACACCAAAGTGGACCGTTTTATTTGTGTTTTAACACACGACTTGTATAGTAAATCATTACACAACGGGGGAAAAAACGGCCCACTTGCTTAGCATTAAACATTGTTATA
>NW_015151006.1:328529-330751 GCF_000732505.1 Cyprinodon variegatus | reverse complement strand
AGATATGTGCTTTACCCTTTATTTCTGTTGTTTCTATTTGTGTGACACATTAGATTCAATAGTTTTTTGGGGTTTTTTTCTCTGTCTGTTTTGCCCAATTTTTCTTTGTGATGCTAATTGCCTGTTAATCCAAATTTAAGGCAATAAAGTTCAAAAAAAGAAAGGCAAATGACAGACAAATTGTGACTACAGCCTTCTGGAAAAGAACTAAAAAAGCACTAAGTTAAAACAGCTGAATCTCTGTTATAAAACCAAAAACATTTGTACGCATGTACATTAGCATGTGATGAATGTGTTTATTTTTGTTCATTTCCTTAAGGTGGGCTGCGCATGTATGTCCATCATGCTAAGGATTGTGGGAAACCATATAGCTTTTAGGAACCAGATGCTGAATGAACTATGATAGGAAACCAGGTCTTGACTGGCCTTTGGGCATCCCAGTTATATATCATAATGTATTCAAAATTATATTTATCATTAATTATGTTATATAGTCATCTATATAATATAAATCCATGAATTAACCAAATGATAATCAAACTAAAGGATTAAAAAATGAATTATATTATAAAGCTGCACATGTTTTGTTTAGATGCCAAACCCTCCTCAGCCCGGCCCTCCCCTCACTGACTGAGCTAATCAAACCTTTGAGGCGTCCAGATTTGGAGAGGCCAGCTCCTTCTACCCTCTAAAAATATAATAAACCATATGACACATGGAAAATCTCACAGAAAAGTAAAGAAAGGCTCCAAAACCTTCAAGCGGCCCGCCAAATATTTCAAAATAACACGTTTGTTTTGTTCCACAGGTACGACTGGAGCAGCAGGAAGGAGCAGAAGGCTAATGCAGGTGGATTTAGAAGAGGAGGAGAGAGGAGTGACCCAGCAGGGACAGACTGAGCAGATCAGAATAGCTACTAAGAGTCCAGTAAGAAACATTTGCACTAGTGAACACTCATTTGCCTCAAAAGAGAAATTTCCCTCTTATAAGCAAACTAGTAAGAAACAGGAAGGAAACGGAGGCAGTGCTGGAATGCTGTAACAAAAACATTTACATTTCCATAAAACATGCAACTTACACTATTTTAACTAGTCATTTTGTTTTGTTTTTTTTTCAATAACATGATATAGTTAGCATTAGTAAAACATTGCTTTGGCAAAATGAACAACTTAAAACATGGAGGGGTTTAGTAACTAGTTACATACTTGACTAATCATTAGAAAAAAAGATGTTTTTCTGCACCTATCATTAAAACAAACACAAGTATGTCTCTAAAAACAAATATATTACTGAAGGAATATGTATTCATTGGAATACTCCCACTTATAGTTAAGTAAATATCCGGTTGATCATAAGTAGCTTTGCTGAATGAAGAACTGACTGATATAAACAGAAATGCTGACATCAACACTGTGTTGAAATGAGAAACAGTGAACACAAGAAGTTATTTTTGGTATATTTTCTATTTTGGTTTTAACATACCAACAGTTTTATATCTAGTTGAATACATATTCTTAATATTTAAGTAACTTATTTACCAATTTTTATGTGATGTATTTTCTATCCCTGTGTATTCATGTTTTAAACCACACAATGTGACACATGTCCTCTGGTATGCTGAATGTCTCTCCGTATAATCGAACTAATCATGGTGCCAAAAATGCCCAGGCCATTTTTTCAGACACAGTCCAGCTCTGTAGGAAGCTTCCTGTTTCCTTCATCCTACCTGCCCACTTACTGCCAGCACACATGGCCAACTCTGTCCAGTTCCTAGGAGTCTTAACCAATTTGCTGCATTGGGATTAAGCCTCAGTCTCAATACTGTGTGAAGTGATGCACACAGCAGAGACCCAGCAGATGCATGACTACCAGCAGTCGACAGAGTTTAATAGAGGTCGCACTGGGACGGTTGATCAAATTTAACGAGAACTGGGCATAGTAGCAGCCACAAAAAATAATACTTCAAATGATTATGGCTGAAACAATTAATACAGCCCATGTGTAACATAAGCATTTATCTGATTTCGCATTTTAGAACACAAATCGTAGGGAAGTGGCTGCTCCAACGGTTTCATTTCCGAATTCTCCCGAGTGGTGCTCGACTTTACACGAGTGAATAAAGTGAATGTGAGGTTGATTATCAATTGTTGTGGCGGAAGGTTTGCAAGTAGGTTTGGTTGTGGCTGGTTTCTCGGAAGCATCGTTGCTAACCAGTTAGCAAC
>NW_015151006.1:323503-327883 GCF_000732505.1 Cyprinodon variegatus | reverse complement strand
TGATAAAGAGTACATTTATTTACATGTTTAAGCCAGAATGATTTGACATTTAAATATGACTTCCTTACAACCAGCTGACTGAAGCAATCGTTATCACTATAAATAACAGTCATATATTTACAGATAATAAAACTAAAGTCTGCGAATTAACAAAAGCATTTTTTAGGTTTAGATTTTTTGGTATGTTTACCTTTTTATATGATGCCATCCGCAAAAAAAATGTCAATTTCACAGTTATCAAGAATGAGCTCCCCAACACAGTTATATCTTGAAAGTATTAATATCAGTATAAATGTAGGCTCCTCTTACTGTTGTTATCTGTCATTTAGTCATATACTGTACTTAACAACATGGCGGAGACAACCAGAGAGCCGGTGCAGAGGCCAAAACACAACTGAGAGTGAAAGAGGAAGTACAAACATGAAAAGTAGTTTTGCAGACAGAGAAAATTAAAGTTTTGGAGTATATATATATTAAAAGAAAAAAAATTACATATAAAGCATGTAACATAATCTACCGCTAATTGCTTACCATTTTCATAAATAACAGAAATGTACTGCTATTTTTATTTTGTGTTTTAGCTAACTGAATATTAGACAATTTGTTTCTGGCTGATAAGCCAGCCAGATGACCTGCAATACACAGCAATAGGTGGAGGAGGGGCTGCAGTTACCTTGTAGTAGCTGCTGTTCGTTTGGGCACTTTAAAATGAAGAGGTTTAACTCTTTGTAATGAGAGAGACCCTGGTTTCAGCCCTGATCTCATCCATCCAGGAGATCCTGCATAAAAACCTGCTGGACTTTCTATTGTGAGATCAATAAAATAATAAATAATTATTTTTTTATTATTATGATTCCCTGTTTAACAGCGGCTCATGGATACCGTAAAATATTAATAGGTGGGTTTAAAATGCTGCTTTACTCTCATTAGTACATGAGTTGCATTGCGTTTAACAAGATACTACAACATTAAAAAGCAAAAGATAAATAATCTCTGATGTCATAAATTCAAAATGTCACCTTACAAAGTTAAAATAACCGTTTTTAATCACTGTCACTTTAGTGTTGTAGCTTTAAGAAGTTGAAAAGCATCTAAAGGGAGACATATGTGAATGCTAAGGGGTTTATCACATGTGAACCCTTTGCTAGGTGTGTCTTCACTATAATCCAAACTCAAGGCTACAACGGTTATAAGCTTGCTAGCACGTTCAAGGCTAATACACGCGCGTGAATGTTTTAAAGGGATTTAAATTGATTTAACGCACATCTATGAATCTGGTTGGGGTAGCTAACATAAAAACAAGGAACTGTGGACATACTCTGTGGATATCCATCCGAGCCTCCCCGCGGGAAGAAGCCGTTGGTCCCATATTGCTGCTCTGACAGAAGCGGTGACCGCTCCTCGTCCGCCATGGCTGACCGCCCTGGAACCGGAGTCTTCTTTTCAGCGGCCGCTGTAGTTACCTTAACAGCGAAGGGGAGCCTCCTCGATACCGACAAAGATTCGGGGGTTGTTTAAATTAACCCCGGAGTTTTTTGTTCACATGACACTGCGAAAATCGCTCCTCGAATGCGGAAACGACTCAACAAAACATTGGTCACATGACAGGGATTTGAGTCACGAATGTGTTAGGCACAGAGCTCGACCAATGAAAACACTCGCTGCGCAAATGGGCGGGTTAAAAGAAAACGTTCGAGTTGTGCGGCATTCACGTTACGTTGATGAGACGGATTTTTTTTTTTAACGGATAGCAGATAAATTAACCCGCCCAAAACAGGTGTTCCTTTTCACCACGTTTAAAAAACAGACTACATTTTTAATTCGACTTAGTGTTAACCACAGTCCGATCAAGTAAGACGGATGCATACAAATGGACAGCAAAAAATGGGGTAGCTCATATGTCGTAGGTGCCTTGAAAGCAGCAGATCACCTCTTATTTACATACATTTATTGGGAATGCAAATACCATTCGAGGATTCGTAACTTTGAGCCATCTCTGTCTTTTTCTATAAGGCATATACCAGAACAGAATGTTTAAAATAACTGAGTTAAAGTAAATAGAATACTCAACATTAGCTGAAATGTTTAGAATAGAATAGAATAGAATAGAATAGAATACAAAATCACTATATTGTCCCACAATGGGGAAATTGTGGTCTTTACAACAGCAAAGTTTCCCGTAAGCATTGTAATCACTGGTTTCGTTAAACTGAATGTAATTAGTAATTATCCGTACTGCGTCCAATACAATTTTAAATAACAATATTCCCAATTTTTGAATCCTAAAAAAAAAACAACTATTTTTTTTTCATGCACTAATTCAAGTAAAATACACCGTTCATGTACCGTTCTTAGTGTGCAGATTGTTGTATCCAATAATTAGCTATGTTGAGAGATGAGATTTTTTTCACTTATTTAAACCAGATTGTTGTTGCCCAGCTTTGATGACACAAAAAAGTGGAAATCCACAAAGGCCACAGGTGCACCATGGACAAACAACACCATTATCATCCAGTGTTTTTATCAATAAATCATAATTACTGTCAGTCTTTTTTTAAGCCCACAAAAACTCCAAGAGCAGTTTTATCTTTATAAATAACATTTTATTTCCTTTAATGTAAGGAAATATCTGGGAAAGGGAATTTCCCTCATCAGCTGTTCCTTATTATTTAGCTTTATCTACATTATTAAAGAGTTTATACAGTTTTACAATATAGAGTAATTCTTTTCAGTTACATTGAGCTTGGATATCTGGTTATTACTCTGATTATGTTTTTACCATATTCAGATATAATCAAAAATATTAACTATTTCACTCATGTTGTAGTTTTCATTGTCTCTGTTATTGAAATATTGTGGTTACACTTATTTGTGCATGTTATTTTTTATTTGGTTTTAATCATATAAGAGTTTATTTACTGAGCAGAAGAACCTTCTGCTTTTCAGTGCACCTTACTAGGATGTGATTACAGACCAACTCCGAATATAGAAAAAAATATATCAAAAAAGAAATCACAAAACATTATCTTTTAGACACGATACCAGTCATATTTGGAGCTGGTACTCACTGATCTCTATTCACTGGATTGCTAATAGGCCATTGGTAGCACAGGGTGGAGTGAAGCCGCTTGCCGCCATATTGGTACTGGTAAACAATATGTGCGCTACAGCATAAGAATTAAAATAAAGAGGAATTAATCACCTTGACACACACTTACTTTTTCATAGCATAGGCACGTCACATTACATATTCAGTATGAAGTCCATGAAGTCTATAAATCATATGTACGGTATTATGAAATATTATTCAAATCCATCACAACAAAATGAGTGTGTTAGTGGAGTGTAATAATAATTTAGTCAGATATTAAGAATATTACACATACACACACACACACTGATGATTAAAAGTAAAAAGTACTAAATTGATGATGTATACGTATTATACCGGTACATGTATTGATTACATTGTCATGGTAATTACATATTGAATTACACGTATTTTCATGGTGTGACTCTGTGAAAGTGGGGAGTACCAAGATGGCGAAAGGTGACTTCAGTTTCTTCGGTCTATCTCCAATCCAGTGGATAAATACTAATCAGTGGCTGTACTTTAGTAGTACGACAGAGTATTAGGGCCAGGCTAGAGGTTGGTGTTTTTGTTTTTGTTTTTTAGAATAAAGTCGTGACATTACAAGAATAAAGTCATAACATTACGAGAATGAAGTCATCATACAACAACCCGTTTTAGAAAGAAAGCTTTGAGCTCTGACCAGCAGATGACGGCCCAATTTGATGCAGGTGCGCTAAAAGATTTTCTTATTTGTCAAACCAGAGCCAAAGTATAACTTCACATAATGCTCGACATTCTTCATTTTAGTGAAGAAAGTGCTTCCTTTAAGAGCTGTCATAAAATACAACTTTATTCTCGCAATTCTATTACTTTATTCTCTTAATATGAATGGTTGAACTCTAAAGTGTTTTGAGAAGACTTCTGTTTGGGATTTGGCGCTATATAAATAAACTGAATTGAATTTAATTAATATTACGACTTTATTCTCATAATTTAACGACTTTATTGTCATAATTTTACGAATTTATCCTTGGAATTTTATGACTTTTTTTCTCTGAATTCTACGACTTTATTCTCATAATTTTACAAATTTATTCTTGGAATTTTACGACTTTTTTCTCTGAATTTTACGACTTTATTCTCATAATTTCATGACTTTATTCTCGTAATGTTATGACTTTATTTTCGTAATTTTACGACTTTATTCTTGGAATTTTACGACTTTATTCTCGGAATTTTATGACTTTATTCTTGGAGTTTTATGACTTTATTCTCTGAATTTTACGGCTTTATTCTTATAATTTCAT
>NW_015151006.1:322257-323334 GCF_000732505.1 Cyprinodon variegatus | reverse complement strand
CTTTTAGACACGATACCAGTCATATTTGGAGCTGGTACTCACTGATCTCTATTCACTGGATTGCTGATCGGTTGGTAGCACAGGGTGGAGTGAAGCCGCTTGCCGCCATATTGGTACTGGTAAACAATATGTGCGCTACAGCATCGGACAACATTGATTTTCTAATTTTCAGAGGAGTTTAAGACTTAAAATGCAGAGGAATTTATCACCTTGACACACACTTACTGTTTCATAGCATAGGCACGTCACATTACATTCAGTATGAAGTCCATGAAGTCTATTAATCATTTGTAATATGAAATATTATTCAAATCCATCACAACAAAATGAGTGTGTTAGTGGAGTGTAATAATAATTTAGTCAGATATTAAGAATATTACACACACACACACACACTAATGATAAAAAGTAAAAAGTACTAAATTTATGATTTATATGTAGTATACCGGTACATGTATTGTTTACTTTGTTATGGTAATTACATATTAAATTACAGGTATTTTCATGGTGTGACTCCATGAAAGTGGGGATCTCCAATCCAGTGAATAAATAGAGATCAGTGGCTGTAGTTTAGTAGTACGATGGAGTATTAGGGCCAGGCTAGAGGCTGTTTTATTTATTTTTTTTTTTTTTACAATAAAGTCGTAACATTACGAGAATGAAGTCATCATACAACAACCCGTGTTAAAAAGAAAGCTTTGAGCTCCGACCAGCAAATGACAGCGGACCATCAATCAGCAATCTGAGTCCACTTTGACATCCTACCCAATTTGATTCTGGTGCAAAAAGATTTTCTTATTTGTCAAACCAGAGCCAAAGTATAACTTCACATAATGTGCTCTCTTCATCCTCTGGCATGGGAGCTGCCTTGGAGCTTGTCTGCCTGGCTGTGTGTTTCCTGGATCAGGCCGCCTTTTACAGCTGCTTTTTGTGTCTCTGCTTCTGTCTCCTTGAACCCCAGTCGGCCTCAGCAGATGGCCGCTCACACTGAGCCTGGTTCTTCTGGTGTCTTCTCTCTTTTAAAAGGGAGTTTTTCCTCTCCACTGTCGCTACAAGCATGCTTAGTGTGAGGGATTG
>NW_015151006.1:314134-321807 GCF_000732505.1 Cyprinodon variegatus | reverse complement strand
AAATAGACGCATATATCTAAACATCCGTAATTTATAGATAAAAGATATAATGGATAAAACTCACTTTTGAGTTTGTGGGTGTAAGTCTTTTCCATTGTCATTACTTACCTACCTGCATCAATAAACATTCTGCATAAAAATAATATTTACAACATTAATATCTACATAAATTGATTATTTGATATTTTTAATTAAAATTGTTATTTATCTTTAAATTCACTGAAGACACCCAGATGACTTGCAGAGACACATATTTTTCTCTTCACCCCATATAACACAAAATTTAGTTCTAAAATGAGCATGAATTCTGTACTTATCATCTTTGATGTTATTTTATTCATGTGTATAATTAACCACAAAAAAATAAAATGTTTTGAATATTCCACTTGAGAGTATTACTGTTGCCAACATCTGTATTAAAGGGGAAAAAATGGTAGGGGTGGCCACAGATTGGTGGCCGAGGGCAAACCAGGCCCCCCATCTAGTTCCTTCCCTGTGAGAAAGCCATTTCGATTTACAGATAGAAAAGTGATGCACCATTACCCCTCCATCCAGGCGGTGGCAGTAGAGAGGCATTCGTTCCTTTCAATTTAGGCGTAGAAGAAGACAATGCCGCGCTGCGTCGCTCAAAGTGAGATCACGCCTTCTGCAGGCAGCGTGTGCCTGCAGCTCCACATGAACCAAACAAAACACAAGGTAAGACACAACCAAACGTCCGAGTAAAACAATAAACTACGTTAAAATGTTTGATTCTCAAGCACTTCTATAACACTTTATCATTGTTTTAAACGTCGTTATATTTGTCCTGTATTTTTAGTTGAGAAATCCATGAAGTTGGTGAAAAAAGTTTGTTTTTTAACCATGTAAACATCAGATATGTCCCTCGTGATTAGTTTTTAGAGGATTTGTTGCACGTTTTTGATGCATTTTTACAGGTCAGATCAATGCATTTGAGAGTAATGTTATTTTAATGGTTGTATGTAGATTTACTCATTTATAGTGTGTTCTGCAGGGAAACATACTTCAACTGTATCAACATCTGCACATAAAAAGCATGCTCACTGCTGCTTAACAAATACAACCTGCTTCTTTTTTAATGAAGGGTGAGCACAAACTATATCTCTGTTTTGCAGGATATTTTAGTGACCATATATAGTGTTTATAAAGTCAATCCATATATAGTGTTTATAAAATCAATTTCTGTGTTTTTGAGAACTTAAACATTTGCAAATAGTCAGCTTTTATCCCCCCCGTGCAGTAAACAGTGGGGGTGGGGTGGGGGTAGTTGTTACTTAGATCAGCAAAGGTATGTACCGTAGGTAAAGTTCCTTGGGTTTTAACAATAACTTTTCAACACCTTACTATACTTTAGCTCTGACAATGTACCCAATGCTTTATAGGTGATTATATAACCATCTTAATGTTCTAGTTTGATTCCTTTTCTATTGATAGTTTCTCTCCAACAAAAAAACCCAAAGTGATCTCAGATTTATCTTTATAAATGTAGCTAAAGGCTCTAAGCAGGGTTGAAAAGTCTCCGTCTGAGAGTCAAGGCCCTGCCTTCAGCCATTAAACAGTCATTTTCTAGAGTTACTGCCTCTTTTCTGATGGTTTTCACCTCCAACAAGAGTCTTCTTAATCACTCATTCATATGCACAACTGTAACTTATGTGCTAACAAAAATCAATATGAAAGAAACAAGAAGAAGCAGGTTTAAACACAACGTGGATAAAATCCGAGGCTCTGCATCAGTGTATGTTTTAAAAACCTGCCCTAATAAAAGAAAAAAAAAGGTAAAATTTGATCTAAAAAAAAAATCAGCTATTGATCAAAAATCGGTGTCTTTTTACAAATCAAGTGTATTGGTGGGTTCGAGGTGAGGCCGCAGTAAAACCTCTATCACCACAAGGTCGTCTGTGGAACGGTAAGAACATTTTGTCCTTCTGGTCTCCAAGCCTGACTACGAATTGGATAGAGTTAAACATTTTGATACAGATGGGAATCAGCTTTAGTTAAAAAAAAAAAGGGGGGCACATTGTGTTCCTGTCTGGGAGGAGCTGACACAGCTTTTAGTTCACTGGTTAGTTAACTGCACAGGAACTGTCTTGTTTTAACAAATATAAGAAAATTAATAAAGAAGGCAAAGTTAAATTTCATTTAGACAGCATAAGTAAATGTGAGGATTGCAGAAAATGGTGTGTTCTTAATTTGAAGAGTTCTAAAGTCTTCACACCCCTGTATTGGTACTTGCATAATGCAAAAAGAAAAAACTGAGAGCTCTCTAATTTTAAAACCTCTATTTTCATCAGCAGTTATCTAACTCTTTGATGCACATTGTGTTAAGTTCACAAAAAAAAAAAATCAGAAAATGATTAGTTATATAGGTTTTAAATGACAATCATTTAGTCAAATCTTATTATCTCTTATATTAAGAAAGCAAATAATTCCCAAAAAAAATCTATTCTTTAGGCTAAATGCTGTCTAATTTAATTTGGTGCAAATTTTTATGTTTTTAGTATGAAAAAACATAAAAACCGTACACAGTTATTCAACTTTACCTTTTACTTGGACTGGACAATTAATTGCATTTGCAATATAATCATAACTCAATGCAATTTTCAAATTGAAGAGGCATTTAATGTTGGTCACATTACATTTAACAAGAGAAAGACACTACAATTATCTCTGCAGACATTTAGGTATTACACTTATAGTGGGTTTGCCTGCACACAGAAAGATAGAAAGCAAGCACCTTTTCTTGCAAAGTCTTTAAACAATGGGCTCTGGATAAGCAAGCTTTTTCCAAAGTTTGAAAAAACTAAAACCATAGAAATAGACCTCTACAAGCTTGTGGTTAGTGCAAAGGAAAATCAAAGTTAAAAGGCAATGGCAATACTGGTTCAAATAATCCCAATTTATTTTTTTTGTGTGCAAAATCTTGCAGTCCTACCTTTTACCGCTTTTCATTTCCTTTTGGAAGTCTGACTAAATTTTGATGGTTTAAGCTTTGTTACAAGGAAACCCTTAGTGGTTCTTAGCCTTCCTCTTTGTGAGAACATTTAGCCCCTTTTTAGGAAGCCCCATCCATTACAGATTAACAACTAACAGGGGAAAGAGCTACAGTAAAACAATGCAGATGTGCACAACAAAAGAATCCTCCCCCAATTTTACTAGTGCTGTGTTTGTAATCCTAGAAGAGCAGAAACGAGGCAAGGTAAATGCAGATTCAGTTGCATCACAGGAAGCTCTGCATTTCTTCCTCTTTTTCTACCAGTCCTTTAAAAAAGAATGTTGATTTGTGCTTGAATATTACAATACAGAAAAGAAGTTGGTAAAAGCCTGAAACTACAGAGAAACTGTCTGTTTTTCTGGTTAAATTGTCCGAACATCCGTTTTATTGGGAAGAATAAATTGTGACCAAGCAACAAATCTTGTATAAATGCAGTTGGTTAGTGCTGAAACTTAGCTATACTGTGCTGTTCTAATCTCTGTGGAGGTTTAATGTTTGGAAAAGTAACAGTCATAATCATCCATCTGTGAACAAATCAGTAAAAAAATATTAGTATGTTTTTTTATTTCTTATGTTATTCTCTTTTTTGCTAGATGAGTTAGCTGATCAATGAAGATTATTTAATGTTGGTACTTAGTCCTATTTAACAGCCATTCTTTATTCCTTTGTTTTCAGCCTTTCCTGCTGATGGAGTACGATGCCTCCTGTCTTACCTATTGAGGGTAAGGTAAAGGACCGCTCTATGGGCCACGCAGGCTCATCCGTGGATTTTGTGGAACGGATATAACCTTTTACCCGACTCATCTGAAGCCTCAGCCTGCACTGGCTGCAAAACCACGTCAATAAATACTGTTGCCATAAATCTTCCTAAACATCGGACAAACATCTGTCTCCCAATGTCTTATATTTAATAAACAACTCATTTGGGAAACCCAGTGCTGACCAGGGGCAAGATAGATTCTTTGGTGGGCAAGCGGACATAGATCATTGGAGGACAGCACCAAATCTTGGACCTGGGACTCATGCATCATATACCGGAAGAGATACTGAATGCTCTTCTTTATCGACTGGAAATGTGCCTGAAAAACCTCTGACAACTATGGATAACAGCTCACAGAATACCTTCAACATTCCCCCCAGAGAGGTGGTTGGACATCAGCTTGCAGACCCGTTCTTTACCATCACTCAGAAAGACAACCTTTCAATTTCGGCCCAGAAGGTAACTGCCGGTCATGTCTTTTCAGCTTCCTACGAATATCAACACTCAAGCACCGGCAGTAGCAGTAATTTCTACAACTGGTTGTCAGGGCAGACAACTACTCCTGGAGATCTTTTGAAATCTACATCAAATGCACCCACGTGCGGCTCTGCCTCAGTAGGCCAAAGACTTCCTTCTGAGCCTAGTTATCAAAGTCGTAATCCTCAAATGGCTGAAAACATCTTAAAAAATTACGGACTTGAAAAATCAGACTTGGAAGAACTTCTAAATTACTCTGAAGAACAGACCACTGCTCAGAACTTGCCTTACCTCTTAAACAACCTTCGCATGAAGAAAGCTATGGGTGCTGCATCTGCAGTTCAGTCTAACTCCAACCCAACAAGCTTAAGTGGAATAGATGCATGTGTTCGCTTTGGACAGCCGGGATTATCGCAGAATACCGGTAAGGTGTCAGCTTCTCTTCAGCCACTCAAAGTGACTAATTATGAAGGCACTACGGCATGCCCTGCCAAGGTTGATGCCATGACTGGCAGGGGTACTCTGAGTAAAGCAGTGAACTGTAGAAACTCCTTGCAGACAGAAAGTTTTACAAGTAGCAACCTAAGTAAAGGTTTGCGTTCTTCAGATGATCAGATGGGGTCATCTCTGGTGGTGCCTTCTTACCAAATTGGACAAAGTATAGGACTTCAAACCCAACTAAATCATACATGCCCAAGTGGAATTACCCAGTTTAGTTTTGGGCAAGCAGGAATGCCTGAAGATCAAAGGCCCAATAATAATTTCCAACCAGCTGAAGCGATTAGATATGCATATACAGGAGAGCATATTGCAGAGAAAGAAAACATTCGTAATACAACCTGGATTCCTGAGAAGTCTTTTTCGATGGATAGTTTTCAGAGCAGTGGCTTAGGTGAAGAAGCAAAACAACAAAGTTTGACAACGTTGAAGAACAGAAGTTTGGTCTGTCCAGATGACCAAATGGTATCTGTTGCCAGTCTAAACTCGGTCTGTAATGTTTTGGCGCGTCCAAGCAGTAATCCAGCTGAAAACATGGATCCCCAGCAAAAACATACGTCCCAGCCATTACCTCCACAGCATAAAAAAAGAGCTACCATATCTGGTGGTGAGAAAACGGCTCAAGAGCAAGGATCGAATATTGAAGACCCAATAGAGAATCAGCAAAAGTCCCAGAAAGCCAATTTTCTCAAAGTATTGCAGATTCTTCTAAGTTTGCAACCCCCGGAGTCTTCTGCTGCAAAACAGGATTCTGCATCTTCTTTCAATCCTGCAAAGCCAGCTGTCTCAAAAGTTGTTTTGCCTGAGCCGGTTACCTCTAATGATTCTGTCTCCAACGTGTCTCTGACTATCATAAATGATGACAACACTACTAAGGTGTCACCTCCTAAATCTCAGTCCCCAGCCAAGACCGAGTCCTCTAAGGACCTACCATCTCTGGCTATGATGCGTGATTATGCCGCACATATGCCAACAACATTTCCACACACCTGCATTTTATGCAAGAAAGAATGTGCTGAATTTAAGGTGAGTTGGTGAATGTAGCATTATCTTATTTTAGGGAAAACGCTTTATTTTTTGGCTTTTGAGGCAGCAGTTTATTATAGATCTTGAACTTTTTAAGCTGTATTTGTGAAGATAAGACATTAAAATTGAATAGATAATTTCCCTGCTGCATTTTCAGTTTGTGTAGCCAGTTCTGATTCTCTGTTTTGATAATCAAATTTAATCCCATCATTTTTCCATGCACCAATCATCACTGTTAGTACATCCTGAGTTTAAGAGAACCTACATACATCTAAGTTAGTGTCTTTGCTTACAGTCCAGTTTTTTTAAAACTGCCATACATTGAAGTAAAGGCCCTTTAAATATTAGCTTTATTTTTTCCATTATATTTACATTTTAATTTTATGTTTCAAAAATGTATTGGTCTTTCAAAGAGACCCTTTGTTTCCTGTAATTAATTTAATCATTTTTTTTAGGACTGGGTTGACCACCTAAACAGCACCTTTCACAATGTGAACTGCCTACGCCTTCAACACCAGTTAGTACATTACATTTCTTTACAAGATTTTTTGTATTCAATTATCATGTAATGTTTTCTCTGTTATAGTACATAATGTAGTTTAATCAATAGTGGTGAAGCTTGAAAAGGGAAGAAGGCAGTTTAAGAAAACTCTTTCTCGGAACATTTCTTGCTCTTGAATTACACCTTAGAAATCAAAGTTAAGTTAAAGTTTTTATAAAGTATTTTTTTTTTCTTGAACCTGAAATCAGACTGGGCTTAATGGACTATATGTTGCTACAAGAAAGGGATTTAATGTACTTAAGATATTTAAATTTTTTTTCTACAGATACCCTAATTGGGATGGACAGGTACCATCGTTGAAAAGGTAAATTATTGTCTCCCAAATATAAATACTAATAGCAGGTAGATGCAAATAGTCTTCTCACTATTACCAAGTTTTTTTTTTGTTTTTGGTAATTTGTTTTTCTCTTATTGTTCAATGTTCTTTTCAGTGGTTCAAGGATAAGGAATAAATCTCTGCCCCCAACCTCCTCTAATCGTCTCCAATACACCATTTGTGATAGTCGCTCCCGTTCCCGCTCCAACAGCTCCAGCTCAAGAGGGAGAGTGGAAAGATCCCGCCGTCAGACATCTTCCCGCTCTCGTAGTCCATGTCATCGGAGCAACTCAAGAGATGGAATGAAAAAATCCAATAGTAGCTCAAGAGATGCAAAGCACAAATCAAGCAGTCGTGTTGGTTTATATACCTCATGCCACAGCAGACCAAGACATAGTGAAAACGGATCCAGCATGAGCTCGTTGTCTCATCGCCATTCCCCTGACCACCACAGCTCTAGAGATGGAAAAAACAGATCAAACAGTCCTTCCTCTCGGCACCTCCAACACCCTGTCTCAAGGTCTAGGTCAAGGTCTTGGTCCCAGTGTAGTGACCATTCAGCTCTCACCCGTTCAAGAAGCTATGAGAAGCACTCTTCACCAAAGAGAATTCATAAAAAAAATGTTTCACCAAGGAGGAATTGCAAGCCGCAACTGTCAAGAGGAAGCAGCCCTGTGCGGCGGTCGTCATTGGGAAGCAGCCCTGTGGGGCGGCCGTCATGGGGAAGCAGCCCTGTGCGGCGGCCTTCATTGGGAAGCAGCCCCGTGGGGCGGCCGTCATTGGGAAGCAGCCCTGTGGGGCGGCCGTCATTGGGAAGGAGCCTTGTGCGGCGGTCGTCATTGGGAAGGAGCCCAGTGCGACGGTCGTCGAGGGGAAGGAGCCCAGTGCGACGGTCGTCGAGGGGAAGGAGCCCATTGCGACGGTCATCAAGGGGAAGGAGCCCTGTGCGCCGGTCGTCGAGGGGAAGGAGCCCTGTGCGCCGGTCGTCGAGGGGAAGGAGCCCTGTGCGCCGGTCGTCGAGGGG
>NW_015151006.1:301844-311865 GCF_000732505.1 Cyprinodon variegatus | reverse complement strand
GTTGTCACCAATAAATAGCCTCATGAGTCTGTCTGTCCCACAAAAGTATTGTAGTAAAAGATGGTCACCAACAACAAAATGTAAAAGACTGTCATCTCCAAGAAATGGTTCTGATAAGAGATGTTCACCACCAAGAGCAAATGATGACAAACAGTTGTCGCCCACAAGAAGCTGTGAGAGATGGAGATCTCCCAAGACTGATGACAAACAGGGGATGCCACAAAAGAACCACAGACCACAATCATTACCAAGACGAGATGAGGAACAATCATTGCCTAAGAAGGGAGATGAAGAAATTTCATTGGTTATTAGAAAGCGCAAAAGAAGTGCATCCCTTGAAGAAGAACTATATTCTCAGAAAAAGAAGTCTGGCAGTATTCAGATTCTGAAAAAGCAGCTGCTGGATGATTCAGGTTTGATCTGGGAAATTTTCTGAATGTCTTTTTTTTTCTCTAAACATTACATACAGTGAGGAAAATGAATATTTGAACACCTGAGAAAATCAATGTTGATATTTGGTACAGTAGCCTTTGTTTGCCATTCCAGAGGTCAAACATTTCCATTAGTTTTTCATCGGGTTTGCACACACTGCAGGAGGGATTTTGGCCCACTCCTCCACACAGATCTTCTCTAGATCAGTCAGGTTTCTGGGCTATCACTGAGAAACATCGAGTTTTAGCTCCCTCTAAAGAGTCTCTACTGGGTTTAGGTCTGGAGACTGGCTAGACCAAGTGATAACCTTGACATGCTTCTTAGAGAGCCCCTCCTTGTTTATCCTGGTTGTTTGCTTTGGGTCATTGTCATGTTGGCAGACCCAGCCTCCACCTATCTTCATTGCTCTAACTAAGGGGGGGAGGTTGTTCCACAAAACCTTGCAATACATGGCCCCGGTCATCCTCTCCTTAATACAGTGCAGTTGCCCTGTCCTATGTACAGAAAAGCACCCCCAAAGCATGATGCTACCACCCCATGCTTCACAGTAGGAATGGTGCTCTTTGGATGGTACTCAACAATTTTCTTGATTTCATGATTTCAAACCATGAAGTCTTAGTGTATTACAGTAACCTTGGAAACAGTGGTCCAAGCTCTTTTCAGGCCATTGACCAGCTCCTCTTGTGTAGTTCTTGGCTGATTTATCACCTTTTTCAGGATTATTGATACCCCACGAGGTGTGTCCTTGCATGGAGCCCCAGTCAGAGGAAGAGTGACCGTCAAGTTTGGCTTCTTCCATTTTCTAATGATTGCTCCAACAGTGGACCTTTTTTTCCACCAAGCTGCTTGGCGATTTCCCCGTAGCCTTTTCCATCCTTGTGGAGGTGTACAATTTAGTCTGTAGTGTCTTGGGACAGCTCTTTGGTCTTGGCAATGTAAGTAGTTGGATTCTGACTCATTGAATGGGGTGGACAGGTGTCTTTATGCCGCTAATGACCTCAAACAGGTGCATCTAATTAAAGATAACTAATGGAGTGGCGCTGGACATTTTGAAGGCAGACTAACAGGTCTTTGAGTTTCATAATACAATTACTTTAAAAATCATATATTGTGATTTCTGGATTTTTTTTTTTTTAGATTATGTCTCTCAGAGTAGAAATGCACCTACGATGACAATTTCAGACCCCTCTATGATTTCTAAGTGGGAGAACTTGCAAAATGGCAGGGTGTTCAAATACTTATTTTCCTCACTGTATGTGTCAGTAACTTTTTATTTTGTGGAATGTCTGTATGTTGTGCTAATAATTTACTCCTATTTATTATCTTTTAGCTGTCCAATCGTTGTCAAGACAGTCCAACATTGAAGAAGTTGTAAATTTGGTGGTTCCTGCCTTACTGGCAAAACTAGCCGAAAACGAGGATTCGTCAACGAAGTCTTCATTACCCTCACAGGACAAAAAAGTCAGAAAAGTTCTAAAAAAATTGTCTAGTAGAAGCACTTCGTCATCTTCTTCTAAACAGGCAAAATCTTCTATAAGACCCAAGGTTGGTATGCATTTTGCGTTTAACTTTCAGTTTCTACGGTATATTGCAAAACCCAGAAACCTTGTTTCTAGGTTTTGCAGTGGGGAGTGGTGGCTTAGTGGTTAGAGCAGGGGTCGGCAATTCCAGTTCCTTAGGGCCGGTATCCTGCAACTTTTAGATGTGCCTTTGGTTCAACAAATGTGAATCAAATAAATAGATTGAGAGGACTCTGGAGGAACTGACTGCATACTGAGAAGGTAACAGCTATTTGAATCAGGTGTGTTGGACCAAGGATGGATCTAAAAGTTGCAGGATATCGGCCCCCAGGAACTGGAATTGCCCACCCCTGGGTTAGACCATAGAGCCTCGAATTCTGAGGTTGTGAGTTCGAAACCCACTACCACTCAAGGTCCCTGATCAAAGACTCTTAGCCCCACACTGCTCCCGGGCGCCGCATACGGCAGCCCACTGCTAATTTAAGGGGATTGTTTAAAAGAGAGGGTGAATTTCGTTGAGCATGCTTGTGAGAGTGTAATGACAATAAAACGCTGGGGGGAAAAAACAAACTTCGAAGCCCTACTAGACTGCTAAAATGTTAGCTGTAATGTAGATCTTTTAAACTTAAGGAGCAGAGATTTGGTTTTGCCTGTTTCTATTATCTCAGATTATTACTCCATTTTCCATCCATCCATTTTCTTCTGCTTTATCACGGGCCGGGTCGCGTGGCAGCAGTCTAAGCAGAGATGCCCCGACTTCCCGATCCACAAACACCTCCTTTACTTTATTTTCTCGTTTTAAAAATTGAGCAAACCTAATTTCAGTCTAGTATCACAACCAAAAAAAAAAATGCTGGTTACCATGAAAAGGAGTTGTGCTTAAAGTCCTTCTCTGAATAAGTTATCCGTATAAAATTGATAAAATAGATTCAGCATCATGAAGTGATGGAGAGAGGTTCAGCTGTTGTGATAATAAACAAAAACTGATGCCACCTTTGCACAACTTGTTTAGAATTAGCAGCAATTAAGGAAAAAAGTGTATTAGCACACATGGAGAGAATGAATTCTTGATTAAGATGAAGATTTATTGTAGAATTTCAGTGTCCTTTTCCAGAAAAAAGGACAAGGACAATGAAATTCTACAATACATAAAATGAAAATAAAAGCTTGTATGTTAAAAATTACTGGATCCATTTCACTCAACCTGTGATTGGCTTCCAGTTGGCTCCTTTGGTTATTTTTGAAAGTCATATGTTTCGTTTCATCTTCTGTCAAAAGTGGACTAGATCTGTATAACTGGCAGATGATAGAGGTGGGCGGTTCCTCATGCCACAGCAGAAAAGAGCTGGTAGGAAGTATAGCTTTGACTAGAAAGGCTTTTATTTATGATGAAACAAAGAATACAAAGAGGGGTAAGAGGGCAATGTGCTTTGTTTCAGGCAAACTTTCAGATATAGCAGGACACTGACCTTGAACAACTTTGACACCACTGTATTTGCTAGAGAAGGAAGGGAAAAAAAACTTGCGCTGTAATTCAGTGCATTTGTTTGTATATTTACATACAACAATTTTATGCTTTGTAAAAATGTTAAAAAAAAAAATCATCACTAATCCGAACCATTTACTTTACAATGTTTTTTTTTTATCCAGGATGTCACTTCAAAGAAGGTCCTCTACAAAACTACAGAAACGCTGAAAAAACATTGTAAAATGTAAGTTGCTTTTTTTGTATCATACAGATAAAATCTTAAAATTTTTTTCTTCTCTTCACTTCACATAGTGTTGAAGTATTCAGTAACACTGGGGCTGTGTCCAAACGTCCGCCCTAACCCCTAAATCCCTAAATCACAGTATAGAGTGGGGACTATACTGTGGACTTTATAGTGAATTTAGTTAACTGACCGGTTACTGTCAGGTAGCGACAGCCTGTCACTACCAATCTGTACTGGAAGCACAATCTTTAACATCGGCTCATTTACGCATGTTGAAGCAGATATTTATCCAAGTCGCCACAAAAATGTAATCATGGTACTAAAAGTACTTATTTCATTCCTTAAATCACTAAAGAATTCTAATACAAATCTTTAAAAAAATGTTATGACTTCTGAGACGATTCAATGCTTTTTACATTTTCTCAGTTAAACAGCTTATCTGAAGTCAACATCGGACATGCTCAGAGTAGTCTGGCAAAATATAAGATAAACATGGTTTACATGTTTCTTTTTTTTTTAGTTATTTCAAACTCAACTCAACTTTATTGTTAAATGTGCTACATGGTAAACATACAACACAGATGAAATTGCAGTCCTCTCAACCCCACGGTGCATAATAGAATATATCTTTCCTTTTCACTATATATCATATGGTTAAAATCGATGGTGACCCGGATGCATACGGATCTTGGTTCCAGGACAGATCGGGTCGCTGTGACCACAAATCCCATGATGCTTGGCGAGGATTATCCCTTAATGCATTCTTAACAAAGATGGCTCCCTATATACATTTTGGACAAAGAAGAAAGGTGGTTTGAGAGGGGCGTGAATGAAGCCATCTATGTTAAGAAATAAAACCAACCCTAAACAGATTTCCGCTTTTCAAAATTCTACAATGCAACCCCCCAACACCATAGAGTGCACCAAAACACCTTGCCTGTTCAGCCACGCCAACAGTTCCCTGTAACGACCCCTTTCAGAGACATAGACCAGTATCGGGTATTACAGGCTATAAAATGAACTCAAACAGCCCCCATTCCTAAGGGGTGGAACCATTGGTCCTGTTCAATATGCATATTTTCCAAGCCAAAACAAGTCTTTGGTTTTGGTCCATTCTATAAAGCCTCAAATGCAATGCTATTTCTGACATTTTGAATTGAAAACATTTCCTGGATGGGAAGCAACGCATCTTCAGACTTGGAAACAAAGTCCAGTGGATTGTTTTTTTTGTGTGACTTTTTTAGGATGACTATAACCTGGATGACTGAGAATCTTCACCAGCATTAGGGTGGACTTTTGGACACAGACTTGGTTACAGTTAACTTGAAAACTCTGATTGAGAAAACCACTGTCTTATTCCTGGTCTGCAAACACCCATCTTTTTATTCCACTTACCTTGCATTTGAAACTTTTGAGAATCTATAATATTTTCTAAAATATTTTAAACTAATTTTGAAGAAGAGGCATTAAAAGTTACAAAAACGGGTTCTAAGCTTTTCACAGAAATATTGTAGGGGGCTCTTAAATTTGCCAAGTTTCACTTGTTCTTGGTTTCTCATATTAAAATAGTTACTTTAGATCACACACTTTGGTTGATATGTTCTGGTAAATTGTTTTAAAGTTTCCCAAATGTGGTTGTGATTGCCTCTTTGTGTGTAATGAACTTCATATTGTTTTTTTTTTTTTTTTGTAGGGGGAGCTGTGGGATTAGTTACATCACCATAATATAATTTCTAAATTCGGTGCACGGATAAGAAAACAAGAAACAAAATCCTTTGTTTTTCTGCTTTCTTGATGACTTTTGTTTCTCCAACAGGAAATCCGGTGCTACCAAAGAACTTGGTTTTTGCGAGAATCTGGATAATCTTCCAATTAAAAAACTTTTATCACTTCATCAAAAACTTGTGAGAAAAGCAAAACAATTGTCTTACAAAGGTAAAACTACCTTCAGGTCCAAAGCCTACTCTGTAGAAAAACAGACTTTGAAGTCAGTTGTATTTAAAACAGAACCCTTACAGCCATCTGGGAAGAACAGAATTCAAGAAAAGTTGCCTCACACTGGACAATCAAACCATAAACCGAGACTAGTTTCCAGAAAAAATCAAGATTTGGAAGCTACAGTTAGAGAAAAGCCCAGGGTGAAAGGGGTAGCAAGGATTATTGTTGTTGAATCAAAGAATGGAAAGAGACTTGTCAAAAAAGTAAAGGCCAATGCTTCAAACCCATCTGCAGAAAAATATTCTGGACATTCAAGGTCTAAAGTTGAAGATTCTTTGGGTGAAAAATGGCATGTATCAAATTCTACTCAGCCGGATCCAAAAGAGACTAAGCCACTGTTCAATAGTAAACTTGTGATGACCTCGCATCAACCTCAAATTGAAGAGACCGTCATCAAAATGGAAGAAACATTTGTTAAAGCCTCACCAAAAGTCCAACCAGGAAAAGTATCAGATTCCAAGAAGTCCAAAAGTCTTCAATCAACAACCAGAAAGAAGACTTTCAAAGAAATTAAAGACTCTCAGGTTGTGGTTAAAGGTACTACCAAGGTTGGAAAGCAGTTACAGAAAACGGTTACTATATCAAATAAGAAAATTCTAACAAAAGCAAAGATGAATGGTTCAAAAACTGTTCTACCTAAAAATCTGGATAAAACTTTCAGGTGTTCTGAGGTAGCTAAGCAAATAAAAATAGAAGATTCTTGGGGAGACCAATGGCCTATATCAAATACTTCACAGTCTGGACACAAAGAGACGAAGCCACTGGACAGTAAAGTGAAGGCCACATCTGATACACCTCCAGCCAAAGAATTGATTGTCAAAACTCAGGACATCTCAGTCAAAGCACTACCTCACATCGGGCCAAGAACGGGTCCAAATCCACTTAGCCAGAAGTCCAAAAGTCCTGAAAAGAATCTTGATTTTGACGAAATATTAGAAAAACCAGTATCTGATGAAAACATAGGCAAGGAAAGGCTCCCAGAATCAACTGTCCGTGTTTCAAAAACATCTGCATCCACATTGCCAGTGACTGAAACCTGCCTGGATGAGTCTGAGACTTCAAAATCTGGGATGCAACACAGATGCAACACACATGGAAGTCAGTCATTAAGCAGCAAAGAAAAAGAAGAAACTTCATCTCAGATCATTAATGCATCATTGGAGTTGACATTGCAAGAAAACCTTCCTGAGGGATATGGAAGTTTAGAAAAGGCGAACTCTAAAATAAAGGTGGAAGGGCCTTCCGTCATTATGGAAGATAATGTTCACACGGTGAAGGCAAACGATCTAGCAGTTGAAATAAGCAAGCAGACAGAACCTAATGTAAAAGAAATAAAAAAAAATTATAAGGCACAGTCTGGAAATATTGCAGCGGACGTGCCCACCAGTATACCTGTTCTTGAGACCAAGACAAATGAAGCTACTGGCACCAATGCTTCTTCCGGTGATGGTGCCCAACGAGTGACCATTCCTGATAAGCTGATTGATTCAACTCAGACTCAACAGATGACGGTACCAACTCCAAGAACCTCTGTCAAAGCTGGGTCACAGGTCCAAGCAAAAACTGTCACAAACCCAGACTTTGCAGATCTAAACTCCACAAATGGGAAACAGCTGCAAGAACAAATAAAGTCTTCAGGAAGCTCTGTTGATGCATCTGTGGTGGCGCTGCAGGAAATTGGATGGCAGGAGAAAAATATGGCTCTAACAGGTATGTTGGAGATGACTTATCTATATAAATTCTAAATACTATATTTTCTAGCAGAAGAAAGACATATATTTAACTTAATCAGTCACATTTGAGTACTTAAATTTAATATTGACTCTTTGTGGTCTAGCATCTTTGTAAAAGATTACCAATGTACCTGAGATATGGCATCCCTGAAAGGTGGATGCACATTTTAAAGTAAAGTAATAGACAAGAATTCTTTAAAAAGAACATTGGAAGACAGTATGCAAAAAAGGAATACCGGTAGTTGCCTTTTTAAGTCTTCAATTTTTTAAGTTTAGAGTTGGAGATTTCAAGTGGATTTTTTGTTTTTGTTTTTGTAGCTAGAATAATTTATCAATCTAAAATCAAAGTTTGGCTTTTTTAAGGTACCTAGTTTTTACTGAGGAAAAAAAATCAATTCTCAGCCTCAAGAACAGGATTTGAGTCGGTCCTTGATTGAAATTGCTTAACACAAAATCAGTTGATCCATTTTGATATATAATTATGTTGCTGGTACCCCCATGACCTTGGGGATGCACGTCTTGGATACCCCTTCCTCAAAAGATTTTAAAGGGAAAAAACCCCCCAAAACATGCAGATCTATGTATTTTTTTCTAGATTAAATCACCACAAAAAAAATTACATTTATTTGTTTTTGTTGTTGATGTCATCAGTGTTTTGTTTTTCTTCCTCTGAAGATGCTGGTATGTCTCAGACCCAGAAAAACCAGCCACTAAACCCCGTGTGTACCATACCAGTGTTGGTGAGCAAGGCCAGCTCTCCCATAATCAGTACGAACTGTAAAAAACCTGAGACTCCAAACCACTTTGATTCATTGACTGTTGGTGAAAGGATAGCAAATTACCTGAATATAACAAGCTTTGGTAAGAAGACTTAATATTTTCTGAAATAATGGACAGTTGTTTTAGACCTTAACATTTTGTCTTTGCACCAACTTGCGTAGATTGTGTCCCTGCAACAAGCATCCTGTCATCTCAAGTAAGATTTTATTCTTTTCTCAATTTCTTCACTCATGGCTAGTAGATTGCCCTCTGAAAAAAATCATCCAGTAGACTTTATATATGTAATTTGTTGTGTAAAAGCGAAGGGTCTTCAATTGTGTCTGTTTACTAGTAATAATCAACAGAGACTGTTATCCTGGGTTTTAAAGCATCTCTAAAGATTACAACTAGCTTCAGGCGTTGCCTTCTCATGATTAATAAAAGGCTCTTTAGTTTCATTTCATGCTTTCTTGCAGGTTAATATTTTTATTTTTCTTTCAGGCTTGCATTCTTGACTCCACTCTGCTGTTGATAACAAACCTTCCAATGCACCAGCACAGCTCCTACAAGGAGAAGGAACTTGCAGATCTGCTGTGCAAATTTAAATTTCAGTATTTGGCCAACAACATTTACGTAATTCCTCAGACCGGAATGGTAAGTTTTGGAATGTTTTTTTTGTTTGTTTTTTAATCAATTGCTTCTGCATTTTCTGACTGCTATGCTAAGCTAGAAAACCCATGAATGGATGAACTTTGCCTCATAGGTGTGTTATACCTCCCCTCTATACCAAATCAAGCCAGTCTTTACTTCTGACAGTAGCTGACTCATGTTGAGCGACCACCTGCACAATTACAATGAGGAAAATAAGTATCTGAATACTCTATTTTGCAAGTTCTCCCACTTAGAAATTATGGAGGGGTCTGAAATTGTCATTGTAGATTAATGTCGACAATAAGAGAGAAAAAACCTTTAAAAAAAAAAAATCCAGAAAACACAATATTGGATTTTTTTTTAAACTATTTATTTGTATGACACAGCTGCAAATAAGTATTTGAACACCTGTCTATCAGCTAGACTTCTGACCCTCAAAGACCTGTTAGTCTGCCTTCAACATGTCCACCTCCACTCCATTAATGATCCTAAATTAGATGCACTTGTTTGATGTTGTTTTTACCAAACAGCTTGGTAAAAAAAAAAGAAATGAAAAAAAAAAGTCCACTGTTGGAGAAATCATTAGAAAATGGAAGTAGCTAAACATGACTGTCAGTCTCCCTCGGACTGGAGCTCCATCATTGATTTCTATTTATTCACTGGATTGCTGATTGCCCGTTGGCCTGCCATTCTGGTACTACCTAGGTATACCTGTCGCAATTTAAACAGTACTTCTATACAGCATCAAACAATTATGGTTTTCTCATTTTCAGGGAGGCTTAAGACTTTTAAAATAAAGATAAATTCATCACTTTGACACACTTGCCGTTTCATAGCATCAGTAGATTACTGTTACTAATAATACACAAAAATAAGCGCATTGCATACTCTTTATGAAGTCTATGGAGTCTATAAATCATTTAATATGACATAATATACAAATCCATTACAACAAAGATAATAGGTTAATTGAGCATAATAATACAGATGTAGCAAAAGTGAGTCACATCCAGGTTAGGTGTCTCCTCCCCCTGGTGTGGACTAGCTTTCACTGCTGGAGTGCTGTTTAGTGCCTCAAACCTTCCAAAGAAGTTGTTTAGTTAATTTAGGAAGTCAGTGTTTGTTGCATCTATCTGGGGGGGTGTTGTAGTCTGTGATCATCTGAATGCCTTTCCACATCCTCCTGGTGTTGCTGTCATCGTGGAAAAGATCCTGG
>NW_015151006.1:298693-300226 GCF_000732505.1 Cyprinodon variegatus | reverse complement strand
AATGAAAGAATTCATCAGTTGAAAACTATATTTTGCTCTGTGGGCTATTTCATCTGAAATTTGGTTGATCTGAAACATTTGAGTTGGAGGGAAAAAGAAAAAAATCTTATTTTGTTTATCTTTGTGCCTTTTCAGGCTTTTGCACTCATGCCCAATGAGCCTTCAGCAAGGTGCATCATTTGGGTGTCGGAGAGAAACAAACTCCATCTCCAACAGCAAAGACTCTTCTTTCACATCATGAAAAATAACATTTTACTGTCTCCGGTAAGTAAGAGAAATAGTTAACTAATTTAATCATTAATCGTTTTGTTGTTCTCACACTCTAGTCATTAAAACTAAAGTGTAATCAACACTAATAACAGGTTTTAGCTAATAGATTTTCTTAACTGAGCGTTGTTTGTCTTTCAGCTTGTGTTTTATAAATCTCTCATGGAACCAACGCCTCTTGTAAGTAACTCTGACCTGATTGTTTGGGTTTAGCCTTGTATAATTTATACTTAACCTACTAGTTTCCCCCTCTCAATCAATGATTAAAGAAATAAGGACTTCTACTGATTAATATGGTAGTTAGTAAACATCCCAGCAGGCTGTGCCTCATATTAGATGGCATCAATTCTAAAAACTCCAAAAAACTTACAGATCTCTTTTGTTTCGTTGTTTGCTCTGATTAGGATGAACTTTATTTTCTTTGGGACAGTTGCAAGAACAAACCTCAGCTCTGCAGAGCAGACATGTTTTCTCTGCACTAAACTGGAATTAAGTGCTGGGTCTAGACCAGGAGTGTGCAACCTGCCAACTTTGGTTCAAACCAATAAAGATGGATATTGTAAAGTGTTTCAGTAACTGCACCCCACACTTGAAAGGGGTGGATGCTTGACTTTAGTGGGTTAGAGTATTGCTGGATTTACTCAGACAGAGCACTTGAGACTTTTTCCATTCTTTTTATTTCCCCCATTTTGTGGTCAGTCTTAACAACAATCAGGTAAAAACCATAGGACAGAAAGGCAGGATGGTTAGTTAACACAAAATGTACCTCAATATTGCACCTTGCCCAGACATTTAACCATAAATACCATACAATCCAACCCCATAAAGCACAACATCGATACACATTTCCCAAATTATTTACACCAATGTAGCTATTTTCAAATCAAGGAGGACTCCACTCAAATTACATATACTAAATTAAACGCAGCAGCAGTTTGTCCTCAATTTTCTGCATCTAGTTTTCAGCATAACTCTCTTACACAAGTTGCAAGGATTATCAGCTGCCTTCTTAGGTGTCATTTATGCCTTCACCAGTGTGTGGCAAAGCACATCAGGTGTGCACCCCAATAGCCCCCCTGGGCTATCACCAGTTAGCAGGTCAGTGCAACAGATATATTAATACATGCAGCCTTCACCAGCTTTTCAGTTTGTTTTAATACAACTGCCTTGAATTTACTCAAAGGAAATACACTATATAAACTAGTAATATATTTTTAACCTGTATTTTTTTTTTTTTTTTTTTTTGTCACTTGGTTAGAAACCTCT
>NW_015151006.1:295942-298070 GCF_000732505.1 Cyprinodon variegatus | reverse complement strand
GCAACAGTGTGCAAGCATTGTGCAACACGTTTTGTTTATGCTAACAGCAACATGACCAACATGTCAGGCTAACCCCGAAATCTCTCATACTCCGTCAGCAACCCCCGCTCCGCCCCGCTGTGCTCCAGACCGCCTGCTCAAAGCAAAGCCTACATCCTCCACTGTGGCTCCCATCCGCTCCGCTCGGAGTCCCTTGGAGATCGCAGAGGGCATCGGGAGAGATGATTAAATTCATCCATGGTTTCTGCGAATCATTAGAAATAATTACAATTCATTAATTATTTTGGATTTTTTTCGTTAATTTCATTTTAAAAAATTCATTAATTTCTATAATTTTTTTATTTTTCGGTGTAACAATAAACATGTACTGAACCGAACCGAAAACCGTGACCACGAAACCGTGAACCGAACCGAACCGTGGATTTTGTGAACCGCTCCACCCCTAATACAGACTCTAGATTCCTGACATGATCAACAAGGTTTCAAAATTTAAGCTGGCATAGTAGCTGTATAAGGAGCTTATTATATTGGCAATCATCTGTGTGTCATACATGGATAAGTATAAAGCAAAGAAAGTTGTGTTTGATTAAAAACCTACAAAAGAAGCGGCCAAAGAAAACGACAAGGCTCTTCGGAGATGTTGTAGTTCTTTTTGCAAAAAGGGATCGTTAGGCCGACAAAAACAGGATATTTACCTGAACCACAGAACCCATTTCTTTGTAGTAAAGCTATTGTTCAATGAGTGCCGCAACCAGACTCAATGACTGCCTTGTTCCTGTTTTAGCAGCTCAATCATTCTACCTGACATGCAGAGGAAGTAGAACACAAGGATTCCTTAGGACTGTTAGAAGGGGTTACATGTCTGCCATGTTAACAAGAAAAACATATTTGCACATTAAACCTGACTGTTCTGATATTTCATCACTCTTATAATGAAAAGTAACCAAATGCCTTCAATGTTTTTGTTTCTTTAGCACCAAAACTGCCGCTAAAAGCTCTACCGGACAGCAGGGAGATCTTGACAGGGGTAGAAATACCAAATGCAAAGTGTGGCATTCCTCCGGGCACCACTGCGCCATTTTGGGTCACCATGACGACTGTGCCCTATGTATTTCCAACCGTGTGTCCTTGGTTTAACATCCCCAGTAAGAAAAGAGAAGATGCAGACATACCAGGCTCTCTGCTGGTGACTTTATCTGATTGTTTTTTGTTTCTATTCTCAGATTTTCTGACGGTAAAAGGAGAAGAGGACATTTTGGTGAGGCCCCCTTTTCCTTTATAATAGATATAAATCTGCTAATGTGGTATTTGTGCAAAAAAATATGCATCTGTGGGAAAAACGAATGAACTTTATGGGGGAAATGGATTCAACTATCAACAAGCCTTTCTTCTGAGATTTCTCTGACCTTTATCTCCCATAGATGACCCCCCATCCTGGCTCTGAGTTCTTCACTGTCATGTTGACTGGTTTACCAGAAACATGCTACAAACACGAGGACATCGCAAAGCTGGTTTGGCCTTATTTTCCCATACAGAACCTTCGGACTCTCTACTACAACATCTTGGTCCTACCATTGCAGAGGAGGGTAAGGAGCTGTTCTTGCAGACCAGATCCATTAACTAATGCACTTTATGCACACATGTCAGACCCTAATGGTTGTTGAGGTCGTATACCCCAAACTTTGATCTAAATTGGCGTGAAAGAAAATGCTGCATGTGTGTCTCAAACTAATTTCTGGTGACAGTCATTTTTTTGGCTCTTTCAGATGAGGACTCAGGTTATTGTACTGGTTAAAAACCAATTAAACCACCCCAACTGATTAAACTAACTAAATGTTGCTTTTATCAATCCTTGCTTTACATGCTGCAAGTTCTACTAGCATTATTCCCACAGTGCAGAGAGACACCTTAAAGATGTTCCAAAACATTAAAAGCAGGAGGCAGATGGGCCAAATAAACTTGCCAGTAATGCAGCGTTTGCTTTTTATTACGCGACTGTCAAAGCAGGGCAGGTTTATGTCCATGCTGTGTTTATATTAAGCATATTTTAATTGTCGGAGGTAGGGCTGCAACAACGAATCGATAAAATCGATAAAAATCGACTTTTAAAACCGTTGGCAACAAATTT
>NW_015151006.1:291166-293294 GCF_000732505.1 Cyprinodon variegatus | reverse complement strand
GATATGCATTGAGTTGGCGCCACCCAGCAGCATCGCATCGGTTCTGGAGAAGATTCAGATGAGAAAGGAATCATCCAAGAATTTTTGGTAGGTTTTTCAGTTACCTAAGGATTTGAAATCAACAATAATGAGCAAATATATTTCTAGGAACTGAATTGTGGTGCCAGGAAATGGGTCTGGATATTTCTACAGCAGCTTTTGGGATGTTTCCGTTCTGCTAAAAATAGCTGAGGAAGTTAACGCTAGTTTTGTTAAAAGACCTGTTTCACATTTTACGGCACATAGAGCTTTATAGCATCAAACATATCTGGTGGCCCAAGCTCACACCTCATCGTTTATGGTTATATATATATATACACTTATAGCTGCTTTTTCCCATTTTTTTCCCCATTCATTTCTGCATTTACATCTCCCATTAATTTAAGCTGCTTATTTGTTTTCCATCTCTTTAACCTATCTATTGATATCAGCTCTTTCCTATTTACCTGCCCATCAGGGTGTAAATTAAGTGAACCTAATTAAAAATGGAAGAAACAAAAGGTGGGAATCAGAACTAGTCCACTGAGCAATGAAAGAAGTTGATCCAGGCTATCAGTATCTTCATTTTACATTAGATTTATGGGTGAATCCATGTGCCTACACCTGGTTGGTACAGAAAAGCGCCAACACTAGGTAGGGAATATTAAGAAATGCTAGCTCGTGGTACAATTATTTATTATTTAATATTATTATTTTGAATTCAATTCAGTTCTGTTTATTTACATAGCATAAATTCGCAATAAATGTCATCTCAAGGCACTTTACAGAGACAATTCAACCACATCATGCAGTCAGATTGGTTCAAAGTTTTCCATCTAAGGAAAACAAGCTGAGTGCATCGACACAGACTTGTTAGTTACCATAATATTTATGTTTTAAAACATTAAAGATTCCAACTTTTAATAATGAATAGCCTTAGTTATGGTGTACAGAAATGTTTTAAGTTGCTACTAATGGAAAAGAGCCACTAGAATCTACTGGGAGCTAAAGGGTCACATCCTGATGTCAGATATGACAGGCTAGGTCTGGGCAAATTAACATAGATAAAAAAAATAAATAAATTGAACTTTATATTGATCTCATATCGAACTCACAACCTCAGTATTCCAAGCCCTTTGCCCTAACCAATTGGCCGCCACTTCCCACATTAACCATATCAAATCAATAGAAAATGCATTTTATAGAATCATCTATAATATCATTGAACTCTGATTGAGACCCATGGCATTCTGGGAGATGTAGGCAGAGGAAAAGACTTAGCCTCTCACCCCTGCTAGGCCAAGCTGGTAGTAGGGTTCACCTCATCTTAAAGGTTATTTTTTTATATGGTTTTAAGTACAATTTAAGTTCCTCCTTTTCCCCCTGCTTATATTTTAAAATGCCTGATCATTGATTGTATGAACAAAATGAAGCATGGTAATACTTTAATTTAGGGGAAACAGAAATGGTATTAGCAGATGTAAACCTCTATGTTTTATTTCAACAGGTGCAAGGTTGGACGGGTTGAGTGGTAAGTATGGTCATAATTTAATATGCTTGTGAAGAAAAGGACTTTTGCAATGATGCCACTGAGCTGAATCTAATAAAAACAGTAGAAATCTGATTTTTAAAACATTTAATTTTCTTTTCGCTGAAAGTTTTTTTTCCCCCTTTTTAAGAAAAGCTTAATAGACACAAAGATTCAATAGTACTTTGTTTTGTGGGCCTACTGTATGAAAACATAACTGACCTGATTTTTTTAACTTTTTTTTTATTTTAGTGTGATTGATCTCAAGAAGCGTCTGAGCGAGGCTAGTGAGATCAAGATAAACCTTGAAACGGACGCATCAGGACTCAACACTGAACCTCCAGCCTTGGAAACAGAAAAACATCTGATGCCATGTGAGGAGGATGCTGCTTCTGCTGCCCCAGCAGCCATCACTCAATCTGCAATGCCTGAAACTAAATCAGAGCTCAGCAACAAACTACCTGAACCTCCTAAAGCTGAAATCACCTCAACATCAGAAGAAAGTCAACCCTGTGAGAACAGTCTCATTGTAGAAGGTAAGTCTGTCTCTAATCTAACGGTTTGTGTGACGCTTTGAGAATT
>NW_015151006.1:287959-290582 GCF_000732505.1 Cyprinodon variegatus | reverse complement strand
TTTATCCAGACAAACATTAGCATTTGCTGCTACTACAATGTTTACAAGTCTTTAAATAAACAACAGGAAAGACTATTAAAAGAAACACAAAGATGTAATCAGTTTTCTGCAACAACAGTTAAAAAGTTTTTGTTTTCATTTTTTTAAGTTCCTGATAAGAAGAGCCAAACAAGTCCAGAGTCAGGATCTGTCAGCAGTGTTTCTGTAGAGTCCACTGAGGCCTCTTTATCTGTCAGAACTGAGGCAACAGCTAAGGAACTGGTCCAAAAGGAAGCGGATGGTTTAGACTTCTGTCTGACTCCTGGAGAGAGGATAGGAAGCCTGCTGCATCCTCAGAAAATCTGTACGAAATCTTTACAATATTTTTAAATATCTGGCCTTTATATCTATTGTATGAATCCTGACTGTGGTTTCATTGTTTTTTTTACAGGCTGTCTTCCCCATCATGTCATCATGTCTCCAAAAGTAAGTTGTTCAGCCTCCCGAGCTGTAGTTTGAGGGCCTGATCTTTAAAGATTCACATATATTAACGGTAGTGTGTTTGCCTTCATGAATATGCAGAACATATGCTGATAATCAGATCATGCAAAATACCGGGAGGAGGATATGCAAAAAGACAAAAAAAAAAAAAAAACTTACCTCTAGCGTAATACAGGTAGTTACAGGTCTTATATAGTTGGAATAATTTAGTCACCCTGCTGGCAAAAGTGTCTGTGTTAATTGGTGGCTGGAGGCATTCTTGCAATGACACACAGAGCTTTCCAACCCAAGCTAATCTTAACTTTTCTTTTATCAGATTTTTTCATTTCAGACAAGACTTTTACTGATAACCAACCTGCCACAGTACCAGGATGGCTGCTACACTGAAAGCGGCATCAGCAATCTGCTTTACAAATTTGGGTTTCAATATGAGGAGAAAAACATGTATGTGATTCCTCAGGCCCGCATGGTAAGCAGTAGTATGAACCTTAGAGGGATCGTTCAATAGACTGATTATTTCCATCTTAAATGTTCATTTGTTTTTGTTGTCATTTTTTTCCCCCCAGGCTTTTGTTCTTATGCCCTGTTATCGTAAAGCAAGAGAAGCCTTCTTGGCTGCAAAAGATGGCTTGAGTCTCAATGGATCTAAGCTTGGTGTGGAGATCATCAGCAACGGGATTATTATGATACCTGTAAGTGGGCTCAAAAAGACTGAATTCTATTTTATCATTATTTAAAGGTTATCACAAATCAATAAGAACTGCAATAAAAATTGTGTCTGCTTTTTAAAAGGGATTCATTATTGAAATTTCTTCTTCTTTCATAATTTCTGTTCAAATAAGTTTTGTTTTGCATCAGGGTATAAAGATTTCTTATATTTCACTTCCATTTCACTGAATTTAAAGAAATCAGAATTGGATCCTCTGATGTTTTTTCCAATAATATTGGCAATTTATTCAGCAGTTGTAGTAGTATAAGTAGTATACAGTTCGGTGTAAAAAAAAGTGTGATGAAATTTGAAAGTTGGGATTGCAGTAAAATTTAAAGTAGTCCAAATGTCATCTCAAAGCAATAAGCAAGAAAAAAAAAACTAACCAAATAAAAATTTTCTACACATACATTTTTTAATACTAAAGTAACTAATTCTAAATAAATGTTGACTAATATGGTTTTGAGGTTTCTTCTCTTAACATCCCGGAAACTTAAATCATGTCTGACCGTTTCTACATCCAAGGAATAGCAGTATAATCAAAGCTGATTAAAGTTAAAATGAACTTTTTTTTGCTGGTTGGTACACTGCTGCTAAATTTCAATGTGGGAATAATTCTCTGTTACGCATGCGTATTAGAGCAATGCAGGGCCGATTGTAGGATCAGAGGTTTAGGGCTGCTGATCATCCAGGGAGCTGTCTGGACGGGCAACACATCTTATCTGAGACTTTCTTGTTTTGTCTTTCTGTGTTTTTGTCTGCTTGGATGCGCTGCACCGAAACTTACCTGGCTTTTCCTGACCTAAAACCTTGCTCCTCTCCTTCCCCTTGAACACCTCTCCCTCTTTGGACTTGCAATCCTAAAATGAATTGTATTTAAAATGTGATTGACAGTTTAGACACACTCCACACCATAAAGAAAAGGGTAAATTCACAACAGTAATTCTAATAACAGGAATCATACAAAATTATGATTTGATAAATTGAAATATTGATTTTGATTATGTGATATAATAAATAACGATAAAAAAAAAAAAAACAGTCCCAGTATGTCCCAGAATGCTCATGAACATTTCACCAACAAACATCAACAGGAGTAGAAATCTGATTGCAATACCTGATTGCATTGATTCCCTCAGCATTTTAATTTAGGATCTCTATCATGCAGGTTTACCTGTTTTTTTCTTTTTGTTTGTTATTAATTTTTCTGTTGAACCAAAATTCTAAATTAATGGCACTATTTTTATTTATTTCTTTTTGCCATTTCTCTGGCAGATGATTTATTTTCATCTTTAATGGGAGAGTATATATAATTTTAGTATATATCTTTTTTTATTCAAGTTCTGTATAGTTTTTAGACCCTCTATTTACTATGTTTTTGTTTTACTTTTTTCAATTTAAAAGGGCAAACAGTATAAAAAAAATATAATCAAA
>NW_015151006.1:285526-287001 GCF_000732505.1 Cyprinodon variegatus | reverse complement strand
ATTTCTAAGGTTTGTGGTAAATACTACAAGTACTAGAATATAAAATCTAAAAAAATTTTATCAGCAATATTTAACATTTCTAGTAAATGTGGGTATTGCTTCATCATTACACTGCTTCATTTTAGTTCATTAAAAAAAGTGTTGTGAATATTTCAGAGCGCGCTCTCATTTCCTTATACATAAAAATCCACTCTCCTGACTTTTTTTTTTTTAAACCTTTGGAGTTCAACTTTATATATATTATTTTTCATATGCTGACAGCTCTACAGAAGTGATCACAGCTTGCATTTAGTGTCTGTCTCCCCAAAAAACTGCTGGATCAGCTTTTCTGATTAGTTGATGCTTTGTCAAGCTGCAAAAGTTTATTTTTTTTTTTAACTCCAGCATCGCATGGCTTCCGCGTTCAGATGCAGACATTTTCGGTGCTGCTAATCAGAATTTTACCAAGTGAGGAACAAATGGCTGTTCTGTTACTCTGTAAAATAAAATATTAGGCAGTGAGCTCCTGCTAACCATGGGGACTTTATTCTCTTCTCCTTTTCAGTTCGGATTTTATAAATCCCTGATGTTAACAATCAACCATGTAAGTAACCCCACCTTTTCATCTGGCATAAATTAAGTTTCTAGATTGAATGTGTTCACATTATAAATATGGTTACCGAAAAGTTAATTTCTTAATTATTCTCTTCAATCATCCCTGTTTGTTTGAAAATGGTAAAATGGTCAAATATTAAACTAAAGTGTGTTTGTTTTGCGCAGCCAGTGCATAACGATGGGAGCAGTACGATCTACATCCACAACATCACAATGAAGGAGACCAGGGAGCTCAGAGAAACACTACGGAAAATGGACTCTGTTAAAAACTTCCTTCCTCTGCTCAACAAGGTAGAAACAAAAGCTTCTGTGAGCGCATTTGTCATTTTGAGCGTAAAATGCTTTCGGTTTGACTCTGTTTTCGGTTTCAGGTGTTTATTGAGTTCAAGTCTGCTCTTGATGCTGATTTGTTCGGAATTCAGTTCAGCCTTCTAAAGAATCGCCCGCCACATAACATCTACAGGATGAAACTTTCCAAAACATCATCATCACGTAAGGCTGATGTTTAAATACAGTTATATTTATAGTATTACTGTAAGATTCATGATTAAAAAAAAATACTTCTCAACTACTTTTAACTACTGGTATATTACTGATATATATAAATAATATTATATATAAATGAAATATTCAAAGTATCAAACCTACTAAAATACAGACGGTACCTCCAACAACTATAGAAATAAAAGAACTGCTAAAAAAAAAATGGATCCAATAAAATCTGGATGTGATCTCTTCGTCCTCTGGCATGGGAGCTGGCTCGGAGCTCATCTGCCTTTTACAGCTACTTTTTTTGTCTCTACTTCTGTCTCCTTGAACCCCAGTCGGCCTCGGCAGATGACTGGTTCTGCTGGAGGTTTCTTCCTGTTAAAAGGGAGTTT
>NW_015151006.1:282513-284189 GCF_000732505.1 Cyprinodon variegatus | reverse complement strand
GCAAGGGATCAGCAACAATCTTCCCTGCACGCCTCAAAGTCCTGGAGGCGTGCAGCTCCTGGAGAGATGGGAGGTTGCAGCCAATCACCTTCTCTGCAGACCGGATGACACGCTGCAGTCTGCTCTTCTACTAAGACCTCCATACATGGGTCGTGTGCGCCAACCACTGCACCACCTGCAGGCCCCATTTAGCACAAACGTATGCTAGCAGCAGGCACGAAGGAGAACAAATGCTCAGAATTCACTCATTTTGACAGTTATTTGCTGCATTAAAGCTGCTGAACTGATTAAGAAACTGTGTCTAACTCCTACAGACCTGAAATAAAGAGCTGATTAAGCCCCGTCTTTCATTACAAGCTCTTATTGCTGCAAGCCAACAAGCTAATGGGAGCTAGCGTTCTTCTTTGTTCTGACTGCTGAATATAGAGCTCCCCCTACAGGTTTACTGGGGGACAGTTGGGCTCTGTAGTCCGAAAAATAAAAACGTGACGGTTCTAAAAAAGCCAGATAGCTGTCGAAATCTATGATAGTTTGCCTTATTGTTTTCTTTTATGCATTTACTTATTTTCAGTTTGAAATATGTGTTCACCAGTGCGTCTTATCCAAAGTTTATTTAAAAAATGCTGATCCATCACACCAGTTCTGCTCTCCACTCACTTATATAAAGTTTAACTGAGTGACATGCTTCAATCTTTGCTGTGACTCAACTGAAACCCTGTTTTAATGAAATTGATGCTTTAACCGTTAGAGGCGCCACTTCTTAAGTCTGCTAACTTGGTTATACAAACTAGACCAAAAGGTGACTGAGGATAAAAGTATGAGGATCTGGAGGTTTTAATAGGATTTTAGTGTCTTTTTTTCTTCATATATTTAGATATATTTTAAATAAATTGTTGCTTTAGCTTGTTTTTTCATACACAGCACCACGGCTAGCTATACCAGACCTCAGAGATATGGTTGTTGGACCAGTCCTCCCTCTGACTGATGATGGCGTTCCAGAGGGCAGCACGGCGCCATTTTTTATCACCATGGCAACTGCTCCCTTTCTCTTCCCCACAACATTTCTTTGCTACATCATTCCAAGTAAGAGAAACATTTGGAAACCAAACAATATTACAAATGGAGCTGGAAACTTAACCTGACATTGTGTGCCTGTCTGCTAGAATTTAGGACGATCAATACGGAGGAGGACCTGTCGGTAAGAGGATTTACATGTTTTGTTTTTAATATAAAGGGTAAATGTACCGGGATTTAATATAAATATGTTTCACATACGTTTGAGTTCAATAAAATTTTGTTTTCAACTCTTCGTCATGTAGACATTGGAGTCAGTGGCCTCAAAGTTCTCCACTGTTATGTTGACGGGTTTACCTGAAGCTAACTTCAAACACCAGGATGTCGCTAAGCTGGTGTGGGAATATCTTCCTCAGCAGGATCTTCAGACTCTGTTCTACAGCATCGTGGTTCTACCTCTGCAAAGAAGGGTAAATGACTCATGGTGCATAAACTGAAATATCCTCCAATATACCTGTTTTACTGTTTTATGACTGTATTGTTGTTGTTTTTTTCCACTTCAAGGCATTTGTGTTCTTCAACCACTGGCAGTCGTGCCAAGGTTTTGTCAAAGATTTCATGAAAAAGCAGGTTTCCCTTAGAGGAAGCAAGCTGCACATCCA
>NW_015151006.1:266775-281457 GCF_000732505.1 Cyprinodon variegatus | reverse complement strand
ATCAGTAGCAATCTAAGAAGGCTAACTAGACTAGCAACCAAAGGGCTCCCCATCATTTTGTAGCAGAAAGAGGTGATTCCCTCACACCCCCCTGCAGAAATGTATTAGAAATAAAGCATTTCATTACATATTATCACTATCCCAAATTCCATGCATATAAATATCTTAAATGTAAAATGGTTTTAGGATGCAGGGCGTTCAATATTATATGATGATTACAACCATTTTGTTGGTTGTTGTTTTTTGCAGGACACAATGTACCAAACTCTGATGAAATGGAGCAATGCCGTAAGTTAAAGTTCACTCTGTGCATATTTTAAATTGTTTGAATGCCTGATTTCTTTAAATAAAGTAACTTTTTTTTTTTAAAGCACGTCCCAGAGCTCCAGTGTCTGCAGGAGCGGCTGGTGTGTGTGGAGCTCTCCGAGACCTCTGTAGACCTCATCAACTGCATCCTAACAGCAGTGGCCAACATCTCTCCCATTGTCAACTTCCTGTCACTTGCTAACAGGGTAGGACAGCAGAAACAAGAGACGGCTTCTACAAAGCATGCATTTAATTCTAGGGCCAAAAAGATATGTTAAAAAAAATCAGAATATTTTTTTGTATTAATTTGTTTCAGTTATGCATCGAGATGGCTGAATCTAGTGGAGTAAACCTGGTGGTTTCAAGGCTACCAGATGCAGCTAAAGCCTGGTATGTTGTTCTCTTTAATATTTAATATCTGAAAGGAAATTAGTTAGTTGCAATATTCATCAACTTACTGATCTTTTCGTTTACCCTAATATAGGAATAATGTTCCACGTGTTGAATCGTGAGTATTGATAAAAATTTGCTTAAAAAATGACATCCTTAAAAGTCTTAATATTTGAAATGTTAAATTCTATACTTCATATTTATGCCTTTTAATGAAAATGTAACACTTTTCTGAGCTTGAAGCCTTAGTTTATCAATAAGAGTAGAATTTATACCCTACTTCTGCCCTTACTGAAACAAAACTGAGTATTTATTTACCTAAACAAAAAGTGTTTTATTCTGTTTTTATGTAATCTGTGTCTTCTTTTAATTTCAGTGTGAGTAGCCTAAAACAGCGTCTGAAAGACTTTGGCCCGACCAAACTAGGTCTTGATCTGGACACCAAAGACACCAATGCTAAACCTTCAGCTACAAAGAGTGGACCGTCTCCTAATGCTCCTATTGAAAAACAAACCCTACCTGCTGTTCAAGGAGATCTGATGACTGAGAATTTGGCTACAAATGGATCTGGATCAGAGGAAAAGATCAAAAACTCTGAGCCCAATGTTCAGAGGGACATTTCACCAAACAGTTTGGATTCCTGTGGGAAAGATGGAGGATTAACAGTGGTTGAAAGAGAGACGACTGAAAGTAGAAATGAGAAATCTCCTGAGAAGAACCAACAGGCTCCAAATGTTTATGTTGAGGTCAAAGGTGAGAATGTAGCTGAATCCAAAGGAGGAGAAACTGCAGATGAAAAACCCACAGAGAGTCCGATACCAAGCGGCACAGTTCAGACTGAGGCATCTAAACCTCCAAATGATCCACATCAGAGCCCAGAGACCAACTCAGAAACCCAGCAGAGCTCTGTGGAAGAAGCTCCTGCACAGGTCCAGAACAGCATGAAGCTGAAGCCAGAAGATCTGAAGACCAAAACCAACATTTCAGCAAACTCTGGTATTTCTGGCTGCAGGCTGCTGTTTCATTCCCAGAATGTTATTCTGGAGCTAAAGAGGGAACATTACTTTTATTTCATTTGAATGAGTTTTATGGGAAATGGTCTTAATCATCTGTTTAATGTTATTTTTCTTTAGATCTTATGGAGAATCAGAAGAAACCAGCATCTTCTGCAGAGATTGAAGCGAAGATTAAATCCTCAACAGCAGAGAGAGAATCAGAGCCCACTGCTGCAGCACCTTCAAATGAAGCGTCTCCTCTGACTCCTGGAGAGAAGATGCAGCAGTTTTTGAAACCATCTGTGCTCCGTATGAAATAACTGCATATAAAGATCAGAAATACATGCGTCAGCCGCCATTTTTCTTTGCCTTCTTATTGATTTTTGGTTTTCCTCTCAGGTCAGTTTGATATCAAGACCATCTTGTCGCCTGCGGTAAGTTTGTCACTGAGGATTTATAAACTCTTATTTATTCTGTGAAAGTTGATTTTAAAACAAACTTTTAGATTTAAATTTTGAAAGATCTGGATTTAAAGGTGTTCTAGTTTAATGCTATAAAAGACATTTAAACAGGATTCTTTTTACTTTTCATGGTAATATTTTGTAATATGAGAAATAACACTTGCAATAAGGCAGGTTCTTATTAACAAAATTCTAAAGACAAGCATAACAATTTGCAAATGTAAACTGATACACTGGTGTGAGGAAAATTCCAAAAAAGTAAAAAAAAAAAACAATCCTCTGGACTTTGTTTCCAAGTTTAAAGACGTTTTGCTTCCCATCTAGGAATCTTTTTCAAATCAAAAAGTCAGAATTGGTGTTGAGTTCAAAGCTTTATATAGTAGGCCAGAAATAATGATAATAAAAACGTGAGGGAAATAATTTCCCAGGCAGAGACCAATAAATAGAGACGCCTTTTTTCTAGAGAAACCAGGACGGGTAAAAATAATAAAAAATAACCTTTTTTGGAAGTAGTAGTTTCTGACTATTCATTTTTATACAGTTTTAAAGTAAATAGATTTTAAATATAAATGCAGAACCGTCGCCTCCTTGAAGGGTGAGACAATAAGGTTGAAGTGTAGAGATTAAACCAGTAGAGCTGGAATAAAAGTTGTTAGAAATCTGTGGTGGTGGGAATTTAAAACTGGATATTTTTCCATTTTTAGATTAGAGATAGTGTTGCTTAAAGGTTTTGTGGAGGATTTTCCGACTTAAATAAAAATGTGTGTGCGAGAACATGCACAAGCCCATTTCTCCTCGTGCACGCTCTGTTTAAAAGTTGCTTTTCTCATAGCTCATACATGCTTACTGTCCCCAAACATCCTAGCCTGGGTGCCATTCCGAACTTAGTCCCGCCCACAACGTTTGAGGTCGGGAAGTTCGGTCTGGCATTGCTCAATAGTAGCGTGAGTATGCTTGCACAATATCTGGTGGGCCAATCAAATTGTCAGGGCGGGCTTTATACGATGATGGACAGATGATCAACAGTAACATAATCAACCATGTGACCAAAGCGCGCATGGGTGACAACAACAATGGCTGCCGCTGGAGAGTTGAGGTGTGTAGATTCTGCTATTAGGTCTGTTCTAGAAGATATCGACAGCAAATTAATTTTAAAAGAGGAACAGAGAAATGCGATCAAGGCTCATCTTCTTATTATAGGCGTGCAACTGCACGCTTTGATTTTTGTTGACAACAACTATGCGTTGCTTAACATACGTCATGCACTACGTTGCTCTTATTGGTTGTAGGTCTATCCAATTGAGTTTTTCCTGGTTCGTTCGAAACACGCCCCATAATCACAGCTCTATGGAGCAGTATCAGACTCATATTCTGACTAGAATTGAGTCGGACTACGTCAGGCTAACAAACATCCACCCTAACCCCAAAATCCGTCCATCACTATATAGAGCAGGGACTATATGGTGGACTTTATACCAAACTCAGTTAACTGAGCGTTCGAACAGGTGATCACTGCTTTTTGCTCCCCGCTGGTCATTTTACTCCTCCTCCACTGTGTGGTGCCTGTGCCATCTGTGTTATTAGTGGCCGCCGTCGGGTAGCGGCAGCCTATGGCGAGTGACAGCAAATCCCATAATGATTTGTGTGGAGAGCTTTCTGCACAAAGCATTCTGGGATATTTCTGCCTCCTCTGAGGCCTTTCTTTTCTACTCATTCACTTCATAGACACTTTTTCTCTTACGACCCTCGGCCATTTTCAAAGAATGGTGGAGAGAAAGGTGAGCTTCAATGACTGTCTGAAACCGTAGCTCACCACACATATGAGGCTGAAAGTGCGCAGAAAACAATAGCTAACGGGACGAGCACGTACGACGGCTCATAAACATATCACCAGAAGGATCGCAGGTGACCCCGCCCACAATGTCTTCACCCTGCTGCACTACTTGCACCATTCGCACTACTGTTTGCATATTTAAATATTTTAATATTTTTATATCTTAGGTTTTTATTTCTATTTTTATTTTTATGCTATGGTTCATTATATTTTATATTTTATTATGCACCGTGGGGTTGAAAGGACTGAAATGTCATCTGTGTTGTATGTTTACCATGTAGCACATTTGACAATAAAGTTGAGTTGAGTTGAGAATGATTGACAATTAGGAAGACCACATATTTAGATGATCCACCCAGAAATGAAAAATCATCCTCTATACCTTTAAGCCGTTATCTGTGAAACTTACAGGCTTTTAGCACTAATATAGGCTTTTAAAATAAGCTCTAAAATGAAGTCCCAGTGGTCACAAATGTCAAGACTTTATGTCTAGTCTCTAGAACTTATAGTTTAGCAGCATTTTGGAAAAGAAATTCAAGCGTTTTAATCTTTTTTAATATGTGCATTTCTTTTTTTTTTGTCCATTTTCACTCATCCTTTTGTCTTAAGCTTTTCCTCTTCTGTGAGTGGTTATTCTTGTAGATAATTCTTTTTTCCAATATGTTTAATTTTTTCGCCTAAATTATCATGATTTCTATCTTTTCCTTGTAATAAGTGTTGTTCATTTGTGGCCTAGTGATTAATGCAGCTGCTAAATGACCTCATAGTTGAGACAGATTTCCTCCACCGGTGGAAGCAGTGATAACCAATCAATCACATATCCTGCTCAGGTTCAGCCTGGGTCTGCTTTTCCCCCCATAGTCTTCACTTTTTCTTGTTCTTTTTTAATCTTTTAAACATGACTTTCCTGCACCAACATCTCAGCAGAGATAATTGTTCTTATTTGTTCTAAACTTTCCCATTATGTTTCATCTGCAGTTCTTGTCTTTCAAAATTATCCTTGCGATAAGTCGCCTTCCACCGTACCACAACGAGTGTTACACCGAAGCAGACGTCATCAGTCTGCTTAAGGGGTTTGGAATCAGTTGTAAAAGAGATCAACTCTTCATCGTTCCTCAGTCGCAGATGGTCAGTATAAAACTCCATTTTTTTTTTTTAGTTGCACCTAAGGTCCTGCTTCAGGTTCAAAGACGTTTTGTTGTAGATTATTGAAGAAATTGAGCTTATTTTTTTGTTTTTAGGCTTTTTTCATCTCCCCAAATGTGAAAGAGGTGCAACATTTCTTCCAAGTGTTGCCGTGGACAAACATCGTCTTCAAAGGGTCCAAGCTTTTTTTCCACGTCATCAGAGGCCTTGCCTCAATGAGTTTGGCAAGTTTCTCTGAAGCTCTGTTTTCCTATTGGCATCGCTTTAAGAATAGATTGATTATTCCTGACAGAGAAGATCATTGGTTTCATTTAATGAGCCTTTTTAGCACCAAAAAAAAAAAATCACATTTTAATTCAAGTTTGTCTTGTTTTCTTTTTCCAGTTTAAGTTTTATGGATTTCTGATGTCCTTCGCTCACCCTGTAAGTATTTAGCTTTTTAACTGACTTATTACATTCTTTTTTCTTTTTATTTATTCACATTGATGCAAAGTAGCTTTGTTTTTTTTTTGGTTTATTTAATCCAGTAAAATAATTTAATCTGTGAGCATTTCTTATGATCAACCAGCAAAAACAGCAGATGACGTACGACACAAGAAATATAGTTTTTTTTAACAACATGTCGCCGAGCAAAGCCAAAGGTCTGCCAGAAGCTTTGAAAAGAGTTGTGCGAGTGAGAAATTACCTACCACTGCTCTCCAAGGTAACGACGCACACACTGGCAGCCCTGAAGACGAGGATGTCCAAGCTTTGTCATAACTTTGTATTTTATTCCAGGCTTTTGTTCATTGTGAAAACGCTTCAGATGCCAATCGACTGGCAGTTTGGTACATGTCCTGGAAAGGTCCCAGTTCTCTTAATGGTCAGCAGACAAAGAAAAATGAAATGTTGAATTCTCCGAAAGGTGAGTTAGGCTCCTTATACACCAGATAAGCTCATTCCAACCCCTGTGCTTCTGCTTCTCTTCCTGCTTGGATGCTTTTTTTTACTCTCAAACTGTAAATATTTATCCAAACTTATGAAAAAGTTTAATTAAAAACAACGTAAAATACCTGGGTGTTCATTTCAATAATAAACTGGACTGAACTCATAACACTGGCAGTGCAGAGCGGGACAGAAAGAGACTGAACTAACTGGTGAGAAAGGCCGTTTCTGTCCCGGGCTGCCCTCTGGACTCAATGGAGGAAGTGAGGCTGAGAGGTGGGGTCTGTCCAAGCTTACATCCATCATGGACGACACCTTCCACTCTCTGCACCAGTCTGTAAAAGGAGCTGAGCAGCTCTTTTACACACGAAATCCCACATCCTCCGTGACCGCCCCGTTCTGCTTCAGACTGCCTGCGCAAAGCCTAAAGCCTCCGCGGTTATTCCTGTTGCTTGTTCCGACTTCCTTGGAGCTCAAAAAGGGCATGCGCTATATTTTTTTTAAAATTAAATTGGGGCACCCCTTGGGAAATTAATTGGGGATTTTAAATTCCCCTTCGGCTTCCGGTTTTTTTGCCTTTTTTGCCCAATTTTTTTTTTTTTTTTTTTTTTTTTTTTTCCGTTGTTACTTGGATCAAATTTGGCTTGTATGAATGTTTTGTCTCTACTTCCAAACTCAGCATCTCTTCATTCATGCTGACTGCAATAAAAACTTTCTTTTCAAGATGTGAGAGACGTTCTTCGAAGCTGTTGTGACTGGATTTGAAGAAACTTTCAAGCCTCTCAGTTTGCAGTCACTCATTAAATTAAACAGTCTTAGTTTTTGGGAATGTATAAGAATTATGCTCTAATTTGTAGTTACGAATCCATCGTTACTATATTTTAATTTGAGAAACGGGATCTTCTCGGCGTTCTTTTTCCTGTTTGCTGCGATTGCAATTGCGGATCTTGACCTGGCCGGCTCGGCTCCGTATTTTGACGGTGACTGAGGGAGAAGAAGTACGTAGACAGTGGATGTGTTCTCAATGATTAACATGATGTACGTGGGTGGGGTTGAGGATGTGGAATCTGGGGGTTTGCCAAAGATGTGTACAACCGGTTTATAAAAAGGAGCGCTGCTCCACTTATCCGGAATAACCTTCCAGAAAACTATAAAATTGCTGAAACCCTAAATTGCTTTTTAATCTTTCTTACAGCGGTCTTTCATTTTGCTGTGGAAAAATTAATTTCTCATCAATCTTTCTTTTATTTTATTATTCATTTAATGTATTGATTTCTTTTAATGCAATGTATAGATATCGTTGTTTTTCTCTTATGTTTCTTTTTCTAAAGTCTTGCTACTGAAATGTGCTTTATAAATAACCTTGCTGTGCCTCATTGGAAAACATGTAGACTGAAAGTTCACAATCGTTGGCGACGCTTTCTGAGCCCCCCCCTGTTTGCAGCTGTAGCTGTAGACGTATATCTACATATTCATCTCTGGTTTGTGCAGAGCTGACTCCAGCAGCAGTGGCAGCTTCGCCTCTCAGGGAGGACATCTCAACCGGAGCCAGCGTCCAGAGGAAAGACCCATTGCCCATTCCAGAGGGAAGCGAGGGCCCTTTCTGGAATACCACAAAAACAAGTCCTTACGTGCTTCAAACTGCATCTCCTTATTTCAACATCCCAGGTAAAACAAGCACAACATTTCATTTCTAAGTGAGGTTCAGGTGTTAAACCGTCAGTTACCTTGTCGATCTGATGCATTTAGTTGTTTGAGTCCTGATCAGGTTCTTAGACAGTTCCTGGACTAGAAAAGGAGCAATAGATTAAATGCTAGATGCAGTTATTAAAAAGCATCTTTCCCTTTGAGATTCACATATCCAGTGCAAATACAGCTCAAACTTCAAAATAAACTCTAAACCTTCTGTCTAAAAATGGCTCCCGAAGTGGCCACCAGAAGATCTTAATGTAACTGGAGGAGACCAATTCTGAGTTTATGGTAAAAAAAAAATAATTTTAGCATAGCAGGAAGAGTTAACAGATCCTAAACATCAAACTGGCTGCAAGTTTTATACAAAGGCCCGAAAACATGCTAATAATTATACGAATGTACAATTGGAGTAAAACGGTGCAAATTTTTAGAATGCAGATGAATGTATGAAGTAATCAAGTAGTATAACAATACATTTGTTATTAAATAAAGATGATTTGTAACCAATAAATCTGGTCATTTATGCTGGAGGAAGAGATTCTGAAACATGAAAACAGCAACTTGCACAGAGACCTAGAAATGCAAACAGTTTAGTTTATTTGTTTATTTCTCACTGTAGCAGGGAACATTTATTTTAGTTTCACTTCCAGACCTTCTATTTCACTGCTTGCTAAGCGGCTGTGGGGAGATCTTTAAGCCACATGGTAAAAAATTTGTCGGAAAAGATCTCCTACTGTACCTTTAATTCGCTGGAATAATTGAAATGTTGACAATATCAGTGTTTTAAATACCTTTGAGCTCACTCTGATAATGTTCTCTCTCTTTCTAAAGACTTTTAATGAAACTCTTTATTTTAGTTTTCTGTGTTTTGTCTACTTTTCTTGTTACAGAACTACGAAAGAGAATGACCTCTGCCTTGTTATTTCAGTTCATATTAGCTGTAAATCATGTTGATATGAAGTGTAAACTGGCTTTGTTTTCACTTCTAGCTTATCAGACCGTCAATAAGAAGACGTATATGGAGGTATGTAGGGTTTTTTTTTTCAAAATTCTACTCTTCTATTTACTATGCAATAAATTGGCTATTTTTGTAAAAAAAAAAAAAATCTTGTGACTTGGAAATCTTATTTCCTTAGACTATAAGCCTCTACTTTTTTCTCCACACTTTGAACCATGCAGCCTATACCAAGTTGCAGCTTTATTGTGGATTTTTCCTAACACCAGGGGGTGGAAATCGATGTTTGAAAACAAAGAAAGGGCTAATTTTCAGTTAGCACAAGGATATGCTATAGCAACAGGCACAGCAAAAAAATAAATGTCCCAAATTCACACATCTTACATTTATTTACCACATTAAAGCTGTTGAATCAATGAGGAGACACTGTGCAACTCCTGCAGAGATGAAAAAGGTTTGGTGGGAGACAGTTCAGTAGATATAAGCGCTTGTATTCCGACGTTGTTAACATATGTACTTTTCCAAGTTTTGAAGAAAACTTAGTGGGTGTGGCTTATAGTGAGGTGCACTCTATAGTACCAAAAATATGGTCAAAAATATATATTTTTTGTTTTTTTATCTTCAAGCCTGTTCCAATTTTCAGTAAATAAAAGAATAAAATTTTTATTCTTGTAGATTTCTCAGCAACATTTGAAGTTCCCCATCATCATGTTGACGGGGTTTCCAAATAAAACCTACACACAAGAGGATGTGGCTTTGCTGGTGTGGAAGTATTTCCCTGAACAGAACCTTCACACTCTCTACAACAATGTTGTGGTTTTACCACTCCAGAGAAGGGTAAAGAGCTGCAGCAATGTTTTCCTCATTTTTTTCCAGGTAAAACAAAAATGCTTCAATGCGTCCTGATTCTTCATATCTTTCTCATTTTGCAGGCTTTTGTGTTTTTCAGCAGCAGCGACGATTGCCAAAGATTTCTTCGAGATCAGAACACGAATCCAATTTATTTAAAAGACTTTATTCCTAAGATTCATTTAGTCTTGGAGGATATTCACCTTGGATCCAGTGAGGTGAGGGATTTACATTGAAATTGTGGCTGTTTTCCATCAGTAACTGCTATTACTACCTGGATGTAGGATGGGTCGTCATGGTAATCAAGGATTGCTTCAGGATGTTGCATTAACTCGAGCCTAAACATTTCCTTAGATGTTAAAGATGTGCTTGCGCTGTTGTAGACAATAAAATATATATACTGTCTACTTACGGTTAGTGATTAATTTAAACGGCTGATCAGACTAAAAGAAAGAGGTCATGTAAACAAAAAGAAGAACCGTACGCTACGTTGTTGTGGGAAACGCATGCATACTCAGGTCAGCCTCCCACATAAAGAAAAACTTCCTCCCAATACAATCAGAATATTCTAACTTAGATGTTTACGTGAGACATTGTTAGTCCGATCAGCAGTTTATTCTGGTCACTTTTGTCCATGTTGCATTATTTTGTTTTTAACAACATAAGAGCATTTGTCACTGCTCTTATGTTGCATTTTCAGCTCCTATTTCTATTATTATAAAGTTCGTAATTGTATATAAAATGCAGTGAATGTTAAAAACTGAATGCTGTTGTTCCAGGTGTCCATGTTTAGGACTCTGATGCAATGGAGCAATATTGTGAGTCACATTTCACTTTTTTTAATAAAAGTTTCCCTGTTTTCTATGCATTATTTTCCTTTTTTTGAATTGACACCAAATTCCTTTTTGTTTTCCAGCGTGTTCCAGATCTGAAGTCTTTGGAGGAGCGGCTGCTCTGTGTGGAGGTTTCAGGGACAAACCAGGAGATCGCAATGATGGTGATGAAGAAAGTGGCGACATTGGCTAGTTTTGCCAGCTTCCTGCCGCTCGCCAACAGGGTACGATAAATAGCAGAAATGAGCTCACATTAAAATATTAAGTTAAATATCTTATTTTATATTTAGTTATTGTACATTTCCCTTTTGGACAATCAATAGTTTTGACTGAGAGCGGTACTCATGGTGTGCAAAAAAAGGCCAATAACCAAATGAAAAGCTTTACAGTGCATTCAGTGGAGGTTTGTGTTATAATTTCTTTCTTTTCTCACTCATTTGTTTGCTGCACCCTCTACTGTTGATCTGCTAACAGATTTACATCGAGATGGCAGAGTCCAGCGGAGTATCAAAGGTGATGCAAAACTTATCCGTGTGCAAAATGTCTGAGCAGCATGAAGCTTGGTAAGTGTGGGAACTTCATTCATAACAGTCGGTCATTAGATAAAAATGAAAGATTGTCATTTTTCTAAGAATGTGTCTTTGTCTTTCTTCTTTTCCCCCTAATGTTTCAGGAGGCAGGTTGGACGCATTGAACGGTGAGAATTTCTTTCATGGTCAAACTTTTCAGCCATTGTGTCTCTAGGATTAAACTTTTTTACTGGATGATCTAAAAATAGTGAATATTTTCCCTGATATTTGTTTTTATTATAGTTTATTAAGTCGAAAGGAGCGACTGAAGGAATGTCAGAAGACTGCAGTGAACCTTGAGCGTGACGCCATCAGTGTCTCTACAGAGGCCTCATCGCTGAGAGCTCCATCAGAGTCGCCTCAGCTGGCGTGCAGAGGGATGGAAGAGGAAGCAGCAGCCCGTGCTGATCTTCCAAACCCAAGTTTGCTTCCATCAGATAAAGAACCAGAAAGTCCTCAGTTTGACTTGGCTTCTTTGAATAAACTAAAAAGCATCATTCTTCAATTCAAACATCAACGAGAGAGCTCCACTCTGAGCAAGCAGGTGATTTTATTCTATATTTATTTTTACTATATATGTATATATTTTACAAAAAAAGGGGAGATAAACCCTGTACTCTGCAACCTGTGGCTCCTAGTTTACCACGGTGCAATTAACTTAGTAAATCCCCTGTCACACCTTCATGATTTATCCAGCCTGACATCCCATAATCTTCTAAAACGCTCGCATACACTGAACTTTTCATGTATTTCTTCCAATTTTGGGCGTATAGATAGAGTATTCATAACAAGTCCAGAACTTTTGTCCTGCAACAGCCTAACTTATGCATAACGCATGGCAGCCTAAATTGCATGAAATGATGCTCAAGCAGGTGTCCTGAGGGATGCAGTATTGCGCCTCGAGGAGCTCGGCCTGCATAAAAATATTTATTTGATTGTGGTATTAACTTAGCTGCCGCTAAACGAAAAATTAAATGTAAAGAAAAATGTTTGCAGTCGCAGCAGATTCGGCGTCATGTCTGCTAGGAAGTTTGTTGGTCATGGCCATGGACGCAGGGAGGATCCATCACACTCACCTTCTTGCTAACCCTAAAACTGATACTGGAGTCCAATTGATGAGATCATGCTGATGTTGGAGGACAGCAAATATGTATTCCCGTTTCAGCCTTGCCGGATCCTTCATCTCTTGTCTGCTCACCATGAAGTCTGGAGGAGTACTCACGGTTTCCTCCTGTAGACCCCCTTTTATACCAAAACACTGCAATACGCCACTAAATGGTAGCAGTACTTCAAAAAGACGTCTGGAACACGTCAAATTCATTGATATGCTTTGGAGAAAAGCTTTTGATAAGTTACACATATGTTATGCACAAGTTACTGATGGTGTAGGCGACTATCATCCAAAAATTTGTCACGGAGAGCAGGGATCTATTCTACGCGCTGAATCCAAAGAGAAACATAAAGCTTTTCTGCAGTTAGGGATGTTTATTGTACCTTTTCTGTGAAGCATTGTAAAACAGGTAGATTTGCAGACTTATTTTGCTTCAAACCTGCGGTCAACAGAAATATTGGCCCCCTGCTTTAGCCTCTCTCTGAATCAAACAAACAGCCCCAGAGCAGATCCAGGTGATATTCATTAGACAATCATTCAGCTCCAGACACATGCCAACACCCACTTTTAGCTCCACCCACACATGCCCATACATACCTTTAACACATGCACCCTACCCTTAGAGACAAGACAATATGCATCCTTGCCTCTACAGATAGAGCTAGATACCACGACTTATGAGTAACTTATACTTAACAAATGTCAACAATCAGATAACTTACCTGTAACCTATGGCCCATGTATGGCTTTCCCTGGCATACGTCGGGAAATTTTGTTCATGCTCAGAATTTTTTGACGTACTTGCGGTATGGCAACGTGTGCCAGCGTGCTCATAACTTATACAAAACGTACCCATGACTTCAATCCAACGTATGCCAGTGTTTTTGCCAGATTTTTCGTACGTCGTGCATACGCTGATCTAAATCATCAAGGTGTGACAGAGGCTTCAGAAACAAGATTAAAGATGTAAACAAAAAGGTCAATTATGTGTGTTGTTGTGTTTACTGTTATATTTGCAAAGGATTATACATTTTTACGAGTTTGAAGATTTGTTGATTTTTACCATTTCTTTATTTTCTTTATAACGACTTTTTACCATTAAAACAAATCTGAAAATTTCATTCAAAAACCAATAAAAATGTCTTTTTTAGTTAGATATTAAACATGTTTCTATAAGATTCATTCTTTTAAAAGAGGGTAAAATTTACTTTTCGCAATGTAAAAGCCGCTCACCACTAGACATGTTGGAGCATATTAAAGCAATATTATTTTTTAATATTGAAGATTAACAAAAAGCTCTGTTTTTAACTCTGAGTTCCTGATCTTTCTCATATATTTCTCTAGATTTCCACTGAAGAAAGAAGCGACTCTGAAAGCTCCTCCTCCTCTGAGCAGACCAACAAAGAAATGAAGAATTCACATTCATCATCTTTAAGTGGAGATAACCCAGAGTATAGTAAAAACTGCAAGACCTCCAACTCATTTTCTCTGTCAGCAAACAGCAGCTCCTCATCTTCTTCAAAACCCGCTAAACCTTTGGCATCCTCAGGTGAGAAAGATCAAGCAGAAGAGAGGGATTCCTCACAGAGAACAACCTCCAACCTCAAATGTCAACATACCGGTTTAAATGCATCATCTGCAAAGACTTATCTGTTTGTTCATAATGAGGCGGACCGTACTATGCCTGCAGTACCAAAGCCTAACCAACAGGTGTGATCAGAGAGCTGCACTCTAAAAAATCTGACAGGAAAAAAAACGGACACTTCCAGACACAGTTAAGTCTAAAAATCTCAAACTAATCTGTCCTTTTGTGTAGATTGCAGTAAAGATTTCCCCTAATCTTGGTCAAAATATATCAAATCTTTGAAGTTATAGACAACAGTGAGCATCCGCTTCAGAAAATATTCAGTGTCTTCAGTCAGAGGCTTGTCCAGATGTGGTGCATGACAGACCACTACAGAAGATCCTTCCTGCCTACAGCTTTTAACACCTAAAACACCTGGGCTCAATCCCAAACTGACCCCTAAACACTAACCCTGAGCACTTACCCTCCGTTTGCGCGTACCCGCGGAGGGTCTGCCAAATTAAGTGCCATCCCAAATCCCCTAGTGGGTAGAGCGAGTTGACCGTTCAGTCCTTAAATAACAAGTGCATCAGAATTTTGCAGCAGGTGTAACAGCGGCCTGGTGGGAGAGGAAACACGTTCCGCCAAATGTAAATCGTGCTGGTTGGCTGCATCTTTGTCACGCTGACAGATAATCATAAATTAGTACATGAAAAAAAAAAATGTAAGTAATTCCAAAATGGAAGGTCCTCTTTGAAATGGTTGTATTTGACCGTATACATTTGTTTTAAGAAAGGGGCAAATGTTTAATGTTACGTTAACCTACGCCACAGAGCTACAGCCACACATGGGGCACCACTGTGTTGCCATAGCAACGGCTGCTTACCTTTACCGTTGGAGGGAAGAAGACGTCTCTTTATAGTTTATACCCCTTCCCCCTTCAAACAAGCCTCCTTCCACAGCAGCAAGTGAGACTTCACTGGGAGTGACACTTAATAGTTAAGGCAGTGTTTTTTAACTCTGGTCTTCAACGCCCCCTGCTCTGCATGTTTT
>NW_015151006.1:264445-266518 GCF_000732505.1 Cyprinodon variegatus | reverse complement strand
TATTTTGCCGAGGGACAAAAATTTAATGACTGTTAAAGAAATGCTAAACAACGTTGCCTGTGATGACGTCACGAGTACGCTTCTGCTCCAATACACATACGTGCTTGCGTGCTCGCGTTCTCGTCAAGTCCGATCTTCCTGCGTTCTCGCCAAGAACGTACTCGCATTCTCGTGAATTGAGAAACGCCCATAATAGTTCTTTACAGAAAGCTGGAGAAGCAGCAGAAACATCTCTTCATGTCCTTAAACATTTGGAATATTTTTAGATGTTTTTATAACACTTTGTAGCCTTATTAAATGTTAAAGAAAAACAAAAATGTATTTCCTTCAAGCCTGTGTAAAGGAAAGTTAAGTAACTTACCTATAATGCAAAAAAAAAACAGACAATAATTTCCTGCAGCTGTGAGTTAAAGGAAGCTGGAAGAGCAGCGGCTGTATTGTTTTGGTCATTAGAAACCCTCCTGAGTTAGATTATAACTGCTGGGATGAAGAGAGTTGGCTTTTTAAAAACAAATAAATTTTAGCTTTTAAGGGACATCTCGATCTGATATTGATATCCCAGGAAATTAATACAAATATGCTATTTTTAACATCTAAACTATTGGAAAGCAGGTAAAAACTATTTTGCCTCTGTTTAAAGTTTATGAAATTCTCCTCTTCTTGCGAAATGTTCTCATCCCTAATCTATAGTTATTGCGCATGGTACCAAATAATGATTGCACATTAGTTATTCCACAAGTTATTGCAGTTCAAGTAAAGTGATGGCAGCAGGGATAAAGGACCTGCGGTAGCACTCCTTTTTGTAAACCGGGTTTAAAAGTCTTTCACTAAAGGAGCTGCTCAGCTGCTCTTTGAATAAAAGCAGTAAATTTGTTCGGGTAGGAGCTTTACACAAGTAAGAGAGATTTGCTATATTTGCTCATAAGCAACGATAACAGTCTGTCTCTTTAATGAGGTAAGAGCAGGACAGAAACAAATCATCAGCAATAATAATCGGAAATATCCACCTTCTGTTTTCATATAAGCTAGCTCTGCATCATTAACAGTTAGATGTCCTAACCTTTAGCAGCCAACAGATAGTTGTTAGTTGTCAATGTTAGTATGCATATATTTAAATTTTTTTTCCATGTCCATAAATATTCAAATTTAGGTTGAAGTAATATTTGAGATGATGCAAACATGTGTTGCCGATAGCTTTTGGTATTAAAGTTTTAATCATGAAGTTTATTTGTGGAAATGTTCCTTTATGTTAGAATTAATTCTACTTTTTTCTTACCTACCTAACAGCTTCTTCCTCTTCAGGTCGACTGACTCGTTCATCATCATCATCAGCTGCTAAGACGTCTGTAGAAACTAAGAAGTCACAGGAAAAGGAACCAAAACCCACAGAGACACCTGGAAGGGGACAGAGGTCAGAGGTCAGCACAGCTGAAACCCCAAATTCAAGACTGGAAAAAGAGGCGGTGGTCTGTGAGGAGGCTGTTAAAGACCAATCTGATGCAAAAGGACCTTTTATACCAACGACCACATCCACCAAACGAGATCAGACCAATGAGGACAAAACAGCGTCTAATACACCAGCCGCCGCCGTGAGAACTACGAGACAAAAAAGAAAAATAACTGAGAGAGACTCTTTAGTTGAAAGAAAAGATGAGACTCCAACAAAGAAGAAAACTATCTGAGGAGGATTATTTTTAACAGAACGCAGAGAAAACAGAAGAAACTAAAGACGTCAAACCAGTCAGATGTGACAAGAAACCACATTAGCACCTTTTTTGCCTTCAGGACAATCTTACCTTTGCACACAGATTTTCTTTTACCGTTCTTGAAAAAACATTTCATTCATAAGCGGAAAATGGTTTTATATGTATATTTTATGTGTATACTTAAGGCAGTGATGTAAAAATTCATGGTTTCTCTGGGTTTTTTTTTTATTTTTTTCTCCAGCATGCAAAATCATTTTTATCTTTTTTCATTTCTTCTGTCAGTTTTATTGGAACCAGAGTCTTTCTTTTAGATTAAAATATTCCTTTAAAAAAAAAAAAAACTTATATTTTTTGTGTTTTTAAAAAG
>NW_015151006.1:243264-262126 GCF_000732505.1 Cyprinodon variegatus | reverse complement strand
TTTTTTCTTTTATTATTTTTTGCCCTGAAAGGCAAGAGAAAAAAAAAATATGTGAAAAAAACAAAGTTTGGCTGCAGCATTTTGGATTAGCTGAAGGCTTTTAATTACAGTTTGTGGACTTCCTGATAGTAAAGAATTACAATAGTCCAGCCTTGAAGTAACAAATGCATGGACTAGTTTCTCAGCATCAAACCTGTTATTTCTAATTTTTGAAATATTCCTCAGATGAAAGAAGGAAACTCTAGAAACCTCTTTCATATAGGATTTAAATGACAGGTCCTGATCAAAAACAACACCAAGATTTTTTACCTTATTATCTGAAATCAGTTTAATCCCATCCAAATGACTAATCCGCTTCTTTTACAAAGACTCTAGTCTAAAGACTATAACCCCCTGTTTTGTCTGCATTCATTAGCAGAAATGTACAGACACAGCTGAGTATCATCAGTATAACAGTGCTGATGATACTCAGCTTTTCTTATTCTTTTTAGCTTGGAATAAAACATGTTATTTAAATCATATATTAGGGACCGTCTGCAAGTTGCAACACCATAAAAAAATCAGAGAGAAAAATTTAAAAGCGTCACCAAGGTGAGGTGGATTATTATCACTTTTATTGGAATCGAAAATAATACTTTTATGAGGAATTTCCCAAAGCCTAAATGACAAATGGCATCTCTAATTTATTATCAGAATAAGTATAAAATGAGCAATGACTACACTTTAGATCATTGCAGTGCCACCAAACTTGAAGGATACACAGATAACCTCATCTGGATCATAATACAACTCTTACTTTGGGAAAATGTGCTAAACTCTATTTTTTTGAGAGTTTTTCATTGTCATTATAGGCATATAATAGCCAATAATTACACTATAGATCATTGTAGTGCCTCCAAAATTGTAGCACACATAGATAACCTAATCTAGTTCAGACTGTCGTGGATGTCCTCCGAGCGACGTAGTAATTTGTACTAAGTCTTGCAAAAATTCTAAGTTCTTGGTAAAGCAGTTGAAAAGTCACCAACAGTAGTCAAAAAGAAGCAGAGGCAGCTGGGTCTCGGTCCAGTATGGTTTATTGCAATAATACATGTCCACCACACATGAGATGTTCAGCGGTCAACATCTAAATGATACAAAGAAAGGGGTCTGCTTATATACTCTCTCTGGGTCTTGGGGGCTCCTCCCCGAGCCCCTCCTATTTTTACGTAATTTCAGGTACTTTTTCCACGATATCTCTATTATCTATTTACCTACAGGTGGAAATTTGCCCAGGGTGCATATTTTTTTAAAGTGGCTACACGTCATCGCCCATTCCGGACCTTTGGACCATGGTGATACACATTTTGTTTACATTGACTTCTTCAGTATAGCTTGACGTTCGGTTTCTTCACTGCCACGTTTTGTTTGCATTAACCCTCTTAATCTTATCTTGATCTCTGGACTGCCACACACATTATTTTCTTAGATATATGTTAAAGCACACCATTTAACCATTGTGACAAGAATATATTCATTAATCGACTACATTCTATTCATTGTGAGATATTAATCCACTACAAGACTACAACTCTTTCTTTGGGAAAATGTGCTAAACTCTATTATTTTTTTATTTATTTTTTTTAGATTTTTTGCATTGTTATTATAAGCAGGCCAGGTGTGCACTGTACAAAGTATACCTGTCACAAATGCAGGAAGGACTCACCTTGGGTTTGTAAAAACTGCTAAATGGGACAATTGTAGCTTCATATTAAGTGCCTTTCTTTGGGTGAAATAAATGTTACTCCAATACTGAAATCATACTGTTTATCATTCTCTAAGCTGAAATGTTGAATGACATGAAAAGGTAAGACATTACAAAATACAATTATTTTCTAAGTTTCTTTCACATAGTGAGTCTGTTGGTGAAAGGACAATATAAATAGGCTCTGCCTTGCCTTGTTGGTAAAGCATGGTTATGACCTGTTCTCAGCTCAGGAATTAGGACCCGTATGATATCTGGTTGTTCAAAAGGTTTGCCTAAATAAAAGATTTAGATATGACTTATCAAGATATTCCTGCAAAAAGGTCTGATGTTGCAGGGGCAGGTAATGAAAAGTGCTGGGAAAAAAATGCTCTTGTTCTTTCAGCCTTTAAACAAAACGAACATCGATCCAAGCGCCTGCAGTTCACAGATTCAGTCAACAGGAGGCGGTGTAGAATCTAAAGTTAGTTTCAAAGTTAGGACACGAGGAAGAGAGTAGTAGAATAAAGAGGAGGGGAGTTTATTTAGCACAGGAAAGAGATCAGAACCAAACCTTACCGAAGGTAAGAAACTGGAGTGTTTTTTTTTTGTATTTTAAAGAGTTATTTAACTTCATTGTCTTCTGTGTTTACTCATATCTGCATGTCATTGCGTTTACCGCTGGTTTAAAAAAAAAAGGCAAGCAGGTTAACGATCGATTTTGGCAAACGGTCGGTTTGTCGAAAACTCTGAATTTTTCTGGTAACTTCAGGAGCTCTCATGAACATAAAAACGTAAGCCTTTAATTTAACTTCGCTTTGCTTCCGTTTGTGGACCCTGTTAGCTGGTCAGTGAGAGTCTGGTCTTCAACCAGAGGGGGTTCAGACGCCAACATGGTATTAATACCATCCTTGGTATTCTGCTCTGACGTCAGGATGTTTAAGCACAAATAAAGTGATAAGGAGGAGAAGGCCTTCATCAGCTCCTCTCTGGGCTGAACTAAACATGGCTGCCCCCCAGCTGGATGATCTCCTCATGCATCACCATTAAATTAAAGATGGAAAAGTTCAGTTTAAGCAGCTGGATGGGAATATTTCACCTGTACAGTTCAACCTCTGCACCTAAAAAAAAAAAATCACAGTGGGAAATAACTTTAAAAACACATATCTTTTGAAAATATGCTTGATTAAGATAATTTATGTTCCATGCTTTGTACAACATTCAGTATTTTATATTATTTACATACTCCAAAGATTAGGAAGGATGTTTTTTTTTTTTTTTTTTTTGAAGAGCATTAGGGGTTTATTGAATATTAATTCAATTCAGTTTATTTATATAGCACCAATTCACAACACATGCCATCTCAAGGCACTTTACAGAGACAATTCAATCAGATCATGAAGTCAGTTTGATTCAAAGCTTTCTATTGAAGGAAAACCAGCAGGTTGCATCGACTGGATTTGATGCTTGTAGTGACAGTGGAGAGGAAAACTCCCACATGAAGATGAAATTTACACCCATGTAGCAAACTGCTGAAGCTCTCCTTTATAATCCACGAAACATATGAAGATGAGGACATTAGCATGTGTACGCCAGTGTACATTTCACAAAATTTTCTATTTGTTAAGCTCTTTATAATAGGTTGTTCCCATACATCGTTTCATGCAAAGGGTTGCGTGCAATCATGTTGCTCCTAGCACCGGCTAGGGGGGTCAGGAGATTCTTATGCCTACTGCTAGTTCTAGGAAGTTTTATGCTCCCTGGTGATCTCCTACCTTACTGACAGCACTATGGTAACGTGGTACGCACTAAGGCTGAAATAATTAATCAGAATAATTTGGATTAATCAATTATTGAAAGAATGGTAAACAAATTGAGTAATCGATTAATCGTTAAATGGAGCAAAGAGACTGTAAAGTATGCTTTTAGCTGACAGAATGCCCCACTTACAGCAACAATTATTCTAAAAATATATATTTAAAAAAATTGTCTATCCAGAACCCTTCAAGTGGAAAAGCTGTAGCGTAACCTGGTTTAATTTGTAAAAACAATCTTCTTTAATTGACCTTTGATTATCCAATTATTAATCGAAAAAAAAAGATTATTCGATTCGCAAAATATTCGTTAGTTGCAGCCCTAGTATGACCTATGTCCACGGCTTAAGTGTTCCCAGCAATTTGACATATTCAGATCGAGCCTCCAACGCTGTCCTGCAGCCTTTAGATATGTCCCCTGCCCTGCATACCTGAATCAAATTGCCAAACAAGCTCTTTACCAGGTAATTTCTAAAGAGCTCTTCTAATGAGTTCATATTGGAGTCAGGTGTGTTGAAGAGGAAGTTAATCTAAAGTTGCAGGACTGGAGCCTGAGACCAAGGGTTTAGAAGACCTGGAAATTACATCGCTGTTGCAATACGTCTTGTTTGGCTTGACAGATTGGCCATTTTGGAAACCTTCCACACCTGGGCACCTCACCTACTGTGACCAGATGTTCCCATGTGTAAGGGACAGTCCCGCATTTTTCACTTTTATGTTATTCCTAATCAGAATTTTGCAGACATTTATATTTCATTCATTCCTTCATCTCTGAGTCATACTGATGGGTTCTACTGCCTTTCCAGCAGTCTGGCCCTGACCTGTGAAAACAAGCAGATGGAGAATATCTGCTCAGGAAGGCTATTTTCTGGAAGCAACTACCTTTACCACGTGGCGACTGTTCTGTAAAGAACACCCCATTTCTCAGATTAGGGAGGGTTGATGTGAGGAAAAACTTGATGATTAAAAAATTCAAAGTGGAGCCGCCTCTCAGTGTTAGCTCCACTTTGAATTTTTCTTTAGAGTTTGCAGAGAACGACTATATTTCAACAAATGTATACAGCACAGTGCTAAAGTTGCTATTTCATGATAGATTGATCTATACTTCAATTTAAAAGGCTTAAAAATACATGATATAGGACCTTTAAACTGTGGGGCTGAGGCTAAGTCTTTTAAAGAACTGTTTCAGAAGTTTAATCTTGCTCCGACTCATTAGTTCCCATCAGTTTGATGTTTCCTTGGGTAACATTGTCCATTAGGAAGAACTGACAGAATCTGTCTAATTTTCAACCATCTTAGCCAAAATATCCCCTTCAGAGGGAAAGAAAATCGATTCAGATGTTTTCAAACTACCATGGAACTAGAGACTGACATTTTTTCGGGAATCCCACGGGTCACGGGATTCCCGTGGGATTCCCGTGGGATGGGAGTCAGTATTAGTAAAGATCACGTGATTGGGACGGTACAGGATTAATTGTTAACGGGAGCAGACGGAAGCGGGAGAAAACCAATAATAACTTAAAAAAAAAAAAAAAACTAGGATCGATGCCAAAAAAATAAAATAAAATAGAAAGGAAAAAAAAATCCAGCACTGGCGCGGCGCCGCCATTTTATAGTTTTTTTCCTTGAAGCCTGCACTATAATGCGAGTCAAAAAAACTACACGACCCAAAAACCAACAGTGCTTCTGCTCTGAGTTTTCACCCGCGCTCAAAAAAACAAAACAAGAACGGGAGTGGTGCAGGAGCGGGAGTCATTCTGAATGGGAGCGCGGTGGGAGTAATTTCACCAGGAGTGGGAAGGGACAGGATGTAGATTTCTACTCTGGCCCGGGATCGGGACGGGACACAATTGTTTTCTGTGGGAGTGGGACGGGACAGGACAGAAGTGAAAATCCACTCCTGTGTCAGTCTACATGGAACCACAAAGGCAGGAGCTGGTGAAGATGCTTAGTCTTCCAGCTCATAGTCATTCCAAAAAAGTAAAAAAAAAAAAAAATTAACAATCCACTGGACTTTGTTTCCAAGTTTGAAGACGTTTTACTTCCCATCCAGGAAGCTTGCAGATTGTTGCAAGCTAAAAAATAACCCAAACGACTGCCCACTCTTAAAGGGCAGACCTGTTGGTCAGGTTAAATTTGCATGTTTTCTAAGCCAAAACAAGGCTTTGTTTTTGTCCACTCTATAAAGCCCTAAACTCAATGCAAATTCTGACATTTTGAATTGAAAAACCTTCCTGAATGGGAAGCGAAACATCTTGAAACAAAGTCCAGTGCATTTTTTTTTGGAATCACCAAGGATGGAGCCTTCTATGAACGATAAACTACGAGAACGCCGTTGTCTAAGTGCAGCTGGTTGTGCAGCTGGTTATTCATCACCATGGACCAAGAGGGGGAGGATCATGAGAGAAGACCGTGCTTGAAAAGGGGAGTCTTAAAATGGGACAGAACTTTACATCTGCCCACAGGAAAGAGTGAAATGGCTTCAAGAGGAAGGTTTATGTATCAAGGACACAAAAATTGGCATAAAGTAGATAAGGAATGGGCAACAGCAACCTCAAGGTTTGGTGTTCTGAAATGTTTAGATATGTCCCTGCTCCAACACAACTGGATCAAGTGAATAGATGAAGAACCTACTCACTGAGGATGTAATTAAACCATTTGATCCAGATGTGCTGGACCAAACACGCATCTTAGGCTACGTTCACACCACAGCCTGAACTGACCCAAATCTGACTTTTTTTTTTTTTTTTTTCTTTCTTTTGCCCACATGCGACCTGAATCCGATCTTTTCATAGCAGTCTGAACAACACAGATCCGATTTTTAAATATTTTTTTCCAATCTGACCCAGGGCGCTTGGCTATGTGGTCCTGAATTCCATACGAATCTGATCTTTTCAAATCCGACCTGTGTCTGAACGGCCAGGTCACATTCACCCGACCTGAACGCCATTAGTAACCAACATAGGTCACTATTCTACATCTTGTTACACATAAGCGGCAAGAAAAACAAACACCTTTTTTATTTTTTTATTTTTTTATTTTTTATCATCTTGAAAAGATTAAGGTTTTAAGGTTTGGAAAGATCGCTAGATGCGCTCCAGCACTACGTCCATGTTTACTTCCATAAACACGAAGCACGCTGGCTTGTGACGTCATTGCGTCCTTTACTGCGCATGCGCAACACATAAGTTGTATAAATACAGTTTACACAGGAGATCACATACAAGTCTCATATATTTGGAAATGTGTGCGGCAACGCAAAAAAATCATATTTCCCCCCCCAAAAAAAAATCAGAATTGAGCATCAAGGCCTGCAGTGTGAACGTAGCCTTGATGTTGGAGACCGGCCCTCGAGGACAGCTGTTGCCCCTCCCTGAAGCAGATGTTTTTCAAGCTAAGAACAGTGTTCCAACTCTTGAGACCAATACCCAGGTTTTTAAACAGAGCTTATAGAACAGGGGGTGAAAAAAGACCTACAAATTCTTCATTTCCCCACTAAAGGCTAGATGTTTAAAATGGGCCCAAGTCTACAACCGGGTAGCTTTAAGTTTCTGGATTGGTTCTCCAAAAGTCAAACCTCAGTTATGTGTAAATATCATGGACTATGTTTTAAAGCTTGGCCTATTTCCAAAACATTTTTGTAAATGGTTAAAAGAAGAATGTTCACCATGATGGCAGAAGGTTATTAATGGCTACAAAACTCACATAGTCTGATGTACAGCAAGCTAAAGGACAGCTAGCTAATATTGAAGTTATGTTTCTGAGGATTTCTAAACTTTAAGGGATGGTTTTGTTTGTAATTGGTATTTATTAATCATAAGAAGTAAATTAAAATTAAAATTAAAAGAAACACAATTTACATTGGTGGTCATAAGTGGTGTCATTGAGAATAAAATTAAAAGTAGTTTTGGTTTTCCTGATTCTGTCTTCNGTGGTCATAAGTGGTGTCATTGAGAATAAAATTAAAAGTAGTTTTGGTTTTCCTGATTCTGTCTTCATTCTGTCTTCTGTTGCAGACACAGATTTGTTTAAATTCTGCTGTTTCAAAAACATTTTCTTAGTTTTTTTTTGTTTGGAATTGCTGTTTGTAAAAGTACATTTTTAAAAGTTATTTATCTAATATGTAATTTTCTTAAATGAACATGGAATAAAACAAGGATCAGATTTGATGTGAAAATGATTGGGGATATTATGCCACATGTGAAAACGACATCGGCAAAAATGATTGTTGTGTCAACAGGGTATTGCTGAGTATTATTATTTCCACTTGTGAGTTGTACCAAATTGTTTAATACTGAATGACGTGTTTTGTTTGTATTCACCAACTCTTTTTGCTCATTTTGTAGAATGTTTGACATTTATGAATGGGTCCCAACTGCGGCCACCTGTGTGATTTAACCAAATATACTGTATTACTAGATGTATTTGCTCACCCATCCAAATGAAACTTTATGGACAGCCTTCGCAGAAGAGTTAAAACTGTAATAGCTGCAAAGGGTGGATGTCATCTTCCATGGTCACTGCAGGTCACTTAAGCTCAGTTCATGGAGTTCACTATAAAGTCGATATAGTCTATATAGTCCCTGCTCTATATAGTAATTGAAGGGTTCGAGCATACGATCTGACACAGGCAGATATATATATTTTTTAATTTGTTAATTGCTAAAAAATTGCGTAAAAAAATAATTGAATATATATCTGACATTTAGCTAATGCTTGGGTCAAAAGTAACAGTGTTGCTTTACTAAATATTGTGCAAATCAAAAAATTACTTAGTGCTCCTCCTGTGTCTTGTTATAGTTCAGCAGTAAGTCATACCTTAGGGTGCAGATTCTTTAAAAAGCAAAACAAAAAAAAATATAGTAATGTTGACGATTTCGTCATCTAGAATTTACAGTTTTTCTTTTCAGCTACTCGTTCAGCAAAAGTACTTTCCTGAAGCTCGTTATCTTCGTTATTAAAAGGTATATTTGGTGTGGCTATAGACCACAGGGAAAATCTGTCAAGGTCACCAGAGATTGGCTAAAGTTTAAATGTATATCACCAGAATTAATGTGACTCCAAAAATATTGTATCCAAAAGATAGAAGATTAATCTAAATTCATCTAAATTTGATTTTCTTGATCAAATAATTATTTGATAGGGGTAGTTTTCTTAAAAACCTGAGTTTTCTTTTTAACGCGAAGGGCAGTATGCTGTATTTTAAAAAGAAGCACATCATTATATTTTATTATGCCAGCTAAATAAAATATTGACCGAACAAGAATATTGTTTTCTGTCACATTAAGGCATTAAGACACATTGTAAAAAAACATAACCCTGCTTGGTTACTGATTTAAAAATTAAGACGAATAGAATAAAACGTATTAAACATTTAAAATTCTAGATGAACAGATATGTGAAAATAGTATTTAAGAGGGTATTTCGTTCCAGCTCATATTAGTGCCTACTTGGTGTTAGTGAAGTGGACTAGGGCGATTAATCTGTTCATTATTTTCAATTAATCGAATGATGATTGGATAGGCAAAGGTTCCTTAAAGAGGGTGAAAATAAAACTTTTCCACTTGAGGTCTGATAGATAAAGCATTTTTACAGAGGTAAATGTATCCTAAATGCAAAATGTATATATATTTTATTTTACAATTTTGGTATAATTAATGCTCCAAGTGTGTTACTCTGTCAGCTAAAGACATGTTTTAGAGCCCCTGAACTCCAGTTGGCAATTAATCAATTATTAAATCAGTTGACGATTATTTCAATAATTGATTAATCCAATTAATAGTTTCAGCCCTAAAGTGAACCCTATCTGTGGTATTAGCCTGCAAGGGCAGACTGTTTTAGGGCTTGTGTTTTCATTACACAGCTTGTCAGTCTCACTTAAACATATATTTTCATAAGTTATTTTGATTTATCTATTTTTTTCTTTTTCAATTCATGAGGATAGTTTTCTTTGCGACAGATAGGGCAGTTAAAACCATGCAATTTGTTTTCTTCCAAAGAGCTATCCTCAAAGTTACCAAGCAAAAAAACTGATGGGGAAGGTGAGATTTTACAACTTAGGTTCTCTGAAAATTCCCAGAACCTCTGAACAAGTGTACATAACCATACTGCATGAATATAATTGTCAGGATTGTAGCTTATGCGCTGTGTACGGATAATAGCTTGTGCAAAACCCATCTTAATAATTAAGAATGATAATTTAACTTTGTTGGTCACACATGGAGAAACTAACCTCTGCATTTAACCCATTGGGGAGCAGTGGGCTGCCATCGTGGGGCACCCGGGGAGCAGTGTGGGTCTTTGCTCAGAGACCGAGATTGGCAGTCTGTGGGAGTGGGGCTCAAACTCAGAACCTTAGAATTCCAAGCTCTATGCCCTAACCACTAGGCCACCACTCCCTGTATCTTGAATAGTCTTTGGCTACGTTCACACTGCAGGCCGTGATGTTCAATTCAGATTTTTTTGTGAAACCCGATTTTTCGTTAGTTCGTTCACATTTCCAAATGTATGCGACTTGTATGTGATCTCCTGTGTGAACTGCAGTCATACAACGCAAGTGTCCCGCATGTGCAGTAGAGGACGCAATGACGTCATAGGCCAGCGTGCTCTGTGTTTGCGGAAGTAAACATGGATGGTAGTGCCATCGCGCATCTAGTGGTCTTTTCCAACCATTAAAACTCAATCTTTTCAATATGGTTAAACATAAATACTGCTCTCTGCATCATCATCTGCTGTTGTTGTTTTTTTTGCAGCTTCTGCGTAGCAAGACGCAGAATTGTGACCTATGTCGGGTATTAATGACGTTCAGGTCGGGTGAATCCGACCTGGCCGTTCAGACACAGGTGGCATTAAAAAAATGAGATTCGTATGGGATTCAGGACCACATAGCCAAGTAGCCTGGGTTGAATTGGAAAAAATCGGATCTGTGTTGTTCAGACTGACATGAAAAGATCAGATCCAGGTCGCAAATGGGCAAAAAAAAATCGGATTTGGGTCACTTCAGGCTGCAGTGTGAACGTAGCCCTTGACCTATATAGTGTACTCTGTGAAGGATTTTGTATTGTATTAGTTGTAAATTTGTTTTTCTTGTATTTTTTATAGTTTTCAAACATAGCTAAGACCAGATGTTTTGTTCCAAGCCGACTGATAAGTCCTCTTTCCATTTTATAATAGGAAGACTGTCTATTTTAGTCAGTGTCCTGTATAGTTTGGGGGGCTTAAATTCAGAAACTCTAATATATTTGTTGGAATTTGTAAACCACCTTTAATATGTTTAAATTTACTGCTAATTAAAAGCTGATTGTGTCCAGTCTCTGATATTATCATTACCTTAAGCATTGAGGAATTTTAGCTTTACAACTGTTTCACACATTGGCTTGTTAGTTGTATTTGGCATTCAGTGTTCAGCAAGGACTGATGTTCAACTCAGCAAGCAAATCAAAGATGAGATATCTAAGCCCTCAATTCTACTATAGAGTAAAATCTAGAAAATAATGTAAGTCCCTTTCAAAGCATATCTAAAGCATACAGGTTCAAACTTATCCATGGCAGATATAAAAATTCAGTAGACAATTTTGTACCAGATAAATTTGTTAACGGCTTCAACTTTAAAAGAGGGAAATGGTGAACAGGCAAGATTACTTTCTAACTCTATCAACAGTCATTTTAACTACATTTAAAACAATGAATTAGCATTTTTTATCCATAATAATGTAGCATAATATGGGACCTTTAACATGTCTCCTCTACAACTTTTCCCGTACAGATTCTGGGCCCGGAACAAGCTGTTGTTGGGATTCCAAGATGTCCTTTACTGGCCATCAAGAAGACTGCAGCGGTGTAGCTGGTTAATCTGGAGCCCAAAAAAGGGTTGTGGTGTTCTTTGTTGAATGTAAACATTTCCATACATAACAACAATACTGTTGTCACAAGCTGGCTTGCCCATAAATTCATCAAACTTTCATAAAGCTGCTGACCCCCATGTCTCAGTCCATGAATACTCCCTCTTTGAATGATAGTGTAACTAAGGGGCAATATGGACTTCCTACTAGACAGACAGATGAGGGTATATGTAGGACACTGCCTAATGTTGTACCTGGATCCAGCTTAAACCTCATTGGAGCTTCTGGTAATCCCAGCAGTTTTGGGACTAGAGAAATAATCCCAAATGTGGGACCATTTGCTGGTGGATTTAGTTTACCAGTGAGAAACTGGCCTGAACCAAGTCAAACCACTTCGAACATCAATTTACATTCTACCTTTAACATCTGCGCCAGAGAGCAAATTATGTATCAACCTGTTGGCCAGGGTGCTCTGTTTGGCAGCACACAAAGAGGTGTATCACTCTCAGCCACAACAGAGACAAGCTACTTGGCCTCATCAGCTACTCAAGGTCATCTACAACCCAGTGGTGATTGTGGTGGAAGTAGCTCTTATAACTACTCTAAATCTATTGCAGTTCAACCAACTGGCCAAACTCTATCCCATGCACCTGTGTGCACACCTGCAATTGCTGAAAAGATTTTATTGAGTTATGGGCTTCAAAAAGAGGATTTGTATGAACTCATAAACTGTCCAGATGAAGAAACTACGGCTGAGAACCTACCCTACACTTTGCAGAAGATTCGTATGAAGAACGCCAATAGGGCTTCATCTGCAGTCACATCAGCATCTGCATCTCAACCAACTACAGATAGACTAAACAGATTGGATAGTTATGGACAGCCAAAAACAATTCATAATGAAATGCCATCAGACAGTTCAAAGACAGTTGAAATTACTCAGTATGGACATACTGGAGAATGTTCTCCACATGTTGAGGATAAGACTTTTGATATTTTCAGTAAGGCTCAGGCATGTGGCAATAATTCGCTGGTGGACAACTTCAAGACTAACAGCCAAAATAAAGAAGGGCCAGAAAAAAATTCAGAGTTAAAACCCACTGGTTTGATTACATCAAATGAACATGTAACATCTGTTATTAGCTTGAGCTCAGCAAAGAATGTGGTAGCTCCAGCCCAACTGGTAAATACTCAATCAAACCAGACCTTGCAATCAACCTGCCCAGCTTTGGCTGTACAAAAGAAAAACTGGGACATTTCAAAACCAGAGTCTGACGTTTTTGGATTTCCACCTGCAAAAGCATCAATATCCCACATTAAAACAAAGACACACACGGAAAGCACAGATGCAAAAGCTCAAAGTAAAACTCAAGACCAAGATTCAAAGACCTTAGATATAACACCACAGCAAACTCCACAGAATCCTGTGCCAAAGCAAACCCCTCTGCAGATGACACAACCTCAGAAGACCACTGCTTTGGAATCACTTTCCCCTTACTCTTGCACCCCTACAGTCACAGATGTTTCTCATTCCATTCAACCTTCTGGTATCAGTCCTGTTTATCCAAACATCCCAAGCTTGGATCTGGTAAAGACCACTGATGGGCAAGGATCTAAGCAACAGTCTGCGGCAAAACCCGCCACCTTCAAGGGTCTCCCATCACTAGCTAAAATGCATGATTATACTGCAACTAAACCGAAGACGTTTCCACATACCTGTTCTTTATGTAGAACAAACTGCTCTCATATAAAGGTGAGTCAACAATTGCACTCTTCTCTCTAATGTGAATTTGGGGACAAGAAAAAATAGAAATAGCCTTCTTTTCTTGGTCTTTTCAAGTGTGTGTTAAATGAAGGGTGTCTAAGCCGCAAAGTTTTCAGACTGATTAGCAGATTTAATTAAATTGTGAGATCGATGTGAGAATCTGTGTGTGTAAATTATTCCAACTGTTCCATTATCATGTAAGTACGTTCTTACGTATCAGAACTGGTTATGTTTACTAATATATGAGACACTGCATCTCAATGGAAAAGGTAAAAATGGATTTGTGTTAGGGCGGATCTTCCATGTTTGATGTATCGACAACTTACCCTGGAGAAACATCATTCATATTATGACTGTCTTGGCATTCTAGAAGGGACTTTTTAGTGTAGTTGTATCTTCACCTAGTTTCAAAGGAAACAATCTTTGAGGAAAACGTGGGTATCTTGTATCGCATGCTCATTTCGGCTTAGTGCTTCTGTGTTATGTATGAACATGATATGTCAACCAGAACGAAATCTTTTCATGTGGCCATACTCATGGTTTACTGCTGTTCTAGTTGATGTCTCAAAAATTTTTACACAAAAAATCAGAAGGCTGAATTTGTTGTCACACAGAAACTTGGCCACCTAATTGAAATGACCAGAGAGAGTTTAGGTTCCTATGCTGTGATAGGAGGCATTCATACTCCTTTTCCTCCCTTCCTTCTTGCTGCCTGCACTATTCGGGCAGTACTTATCATTGCGACTGCCGACACACTCTTCTGCTCCGGCTTGAGTGTTCCTTCCTTTCTCAGATCAATCCTTAGATTCAGCCTCTCAGCTCTCACTAACAATATGACAGTTTTTCGTAAATTCAGATTAGTGATCTTGTTATACAACCATCAGAAATGATGATGTAAACTTAAAACATTTGATGATAATGACACTGTTCTACATGTTTCTATCTAAATGTCAACTGTAGGATTGGATTGGTCATCAGCAAACCATCCTGCACCTCGGGAACTGCAAACTTCTACGGGATCAGTTAGTAACATTTATTTTATTGGCTGATTTCTTATGTTACAGATACATTCTTTGTAAAAAGTTAGAACATAAATGCAAGAAAAGTGTTGAAAAGAAAATGGAATATTCAAATGGTCCTGTATTGGAATGAAATTTGGTGATTTTTAAGTAATTGTATTACAGCGAAATTATGGTCTGACTTTTAATAATCTTATTTATATTTTGTGTAACAAAGCTATTGAACTTGGGTAACTAAAAAATCTGGTTAAATGTGCAGTTTTCTACAATGGCTTTTTTTTTATTGGTTTTCTTACATTTCCCACAGATACCCAGAGTGGGATGGCAAAGTAACACCACAGCAATGGTACATTTTCTTTTTTTTTTTATTTCAAATAAAAGTACAATCCACCATTCCACTTATGACTGACTGCAACTTTTGGTGTTTTTTTTTTGTTTTTTTTTTTAACAGTAATGTCATTAGAAAATCCAGGATTTCACCTTCAGCTTCTGCCCAGACTTCCCAGGGTCATCAAAAGAGAACCAGTGATGGGAGTCATTGCCATTCTCGGTCTCGCAGCCCTCGACGATGCCACACCTCAAGAAAAAGAAGGGAGTCTACCAGCAGTAGTTCATCCTCTGAAAGCCCTCACCGACGACGCAGTTCTAGGCGTAGAAAGGCTTCTACCAGCAGTAGCTCTCGTTCTTGCAGCCCTCGCCGACGACGCAGCTCTAGGCGTAGAAGGGCCTCCTCCAGTAGTAGCTCGCGTTCTCGGAGCCCTCGCCGGCGATGCAGTTCTGGTCGTAGAAGGGCCTCCTCCAGCAGTAGCTCTCGCTCTCGGAGCCCTCGAAGGCGACGCAGTTCTGGGCATGGAAGAGGCTCCTCCAGCAGTAGCTCTTCCAGCCCTCGCCGATGCCACAGTTCGAGGCATAGAATGGGCTCCTCCAGCAGTACCTCTCGCTCTCATAACACTCGCAACACCCACAGCTCTGAAGATCAAAGGGAAAAACGAAAAAACAGGACACAATCACTGTACATCCCCAGGAGAATTTGCAGGTTTGTGAAAATTGAAAATCTGAGGTTAGATATTGAGATGTTTTATTACATAATTTTGATGTAAGTTTCATCATGTGGTTTCAAGTTTTTCCTCTCAAGATGTTAAGATCATAAATAGTTGCTAAATTGTTTTATTTGTTCATTGAATAATTTAAACCTTGTTGAATCAGGTCTCGTTCTAGATCTTACTCTCCGAAGACCAGCTGCCACATTTCTGGGAGACGGATTTTACAAAAAGAAAGTCATAAGAAACCTGGCTCACCAACAAGGAGCTCTAAGCCACAGTCGCTTACTAGAATAAATGATAAAAAATCATCCCCAAGAAAGGGTGGTGAACCAAGACGATCACCTAAGAAGGGTGCTGAGCTAAGACCAACGCCACATACAAGCAAAGAGCGACCAAGGTTGGAGGGGAGTGATGATAAACAACGGTCAAGGAGTCCCAAGAGACCGTTGTCTCCCAAAAGTGATGAGACAAAAGAGTCCAGAGGAAGGAGTCGTGAGCGACGATGTTTGCCAAACAAGAGCATTAAGCAAGACTTACCAAAAGCATCTAGTAAGAAACGACAGTCACCAGGGAAGGGTGGTGCGCCGCAGTCATCGGTACATGATGACCGACCACATTCACTGCAGAAGAGTTGTAAGACACAGTCATTACAAAAAATAAATGATGGGGAACAGACCTCATCAAAAAAGTCTGAGAAGCTCTCTTCAGTAAATGGAAGCCGTAAGAGACAGCTATCACTAGAAGAATCATCTTCTCAAAAAAAGAAGTCATGCACTGAAGACATTCTAAAAGACCAAGCTCTGAATTCAGGTTTGTTTTATTTAAATAAGTATCATTAGTCACAATGATTGGAATAGGATAAGGCTGGGCATACACTATACAATATTTTTAATCTTTGTACTCACGTACAGCTCAAAGTGTACAATGAAATCGCAGGTTTTAAAAAAGCACTGTAGGGCCCGACGCTCTGATGCGATATACCTTCTCACACTGCACGTCCAAAAACCACATGTCAGACTCATCACCGAGAAATGGCGCTGGTCAGATTTGACAATCAGGAAAACTAAGAACTTTTTTGTTTGGCGTGCGTGAGGTTCTGGTAAATCGGCTCGTAGAAGCTCGTAACTTTGCTTCAACAGCAGAATATGCTCACCTTACGAGGGCCAACTGAATTTCAAACATGTTTGATTGTTGTTTCTCCCAAACTTACGATTCCAGGAGGATCGCGCCTTATATACTACACGACGCAGGATGCACGATGATGATGAAACTCGGCCCAATCAAAAATAATTCTTGCACGACTGAAGAATCGGCCTGAAAAGGGAAAAAATCGTACAGTGTATGCCCGGCCTAAGTCTGTTACCGATGTAGGGGTTACGGTGCCTTGCACATGTATTGGGCCCCCTTGAACTTTTCAACCTTTTTCCACATTTCAGTCTTCCAATATGAAAATATAAAATTGTAATTTTTAGTGAAGAATCAACAAGTGGGACACAAACATGAAGTGGGAAGAAATGTATTTGGATGTTTAAACATTTTTTAACAAATAAGAAAATGAAAAATTGGGTGTGAAAAATGATTCAGCCTCCTGGAATTAATAGTTTGTAGCGCTGCCTTTTGCTGCGATTACAGCTGCAAGTTGCTTGGGGTATGTCTATCAGTTTTGGAGTAACTGACATTTTTCGCTATTCTTCCTGCAAAACAGCTCAAGGTCAGTTAGGATGGATAGAGAGCATTTGTGAACACCAGTTTTTAGTTATTTTCACAGATTTCTTGATCGGTTTCAGGTCTGGACTATGACTTGGCCATTCTTATACCTGGATATGTTTATTTGTGAAGATTTTGCTTTATATTTTGGATCATTGTCTTGTTGGAAGATAAATCTGCGTCCCAGTCTCAGGTTTTTTGCAGACTTCTACAGGTGTCTTTCCAGAATGGTCCTGTATTTGGCTTCATCCATCTTCTCATCTATTTTAACCATCATTCTTGTCCCTACTGAAGAAAAACAGGTCAAAACCATGATGCTACCACCACCATCCACAGTGTGGATGCTGTGGTCAGGTTGATGAGTTGTGTACTTATACACACAACTGTTTTGCATTGTTGCCAAACAGTTATATTTTGGTTTAATCTGACCAGAGTACCTTCTTCATCATGTTTACTGTGTCTCCCAGGAGGCCTGTGGCAAACTTTAAACAAGACTTTTTATAGATATCTTCAAGAAATGGCTCTTTTCAATAAATGCCAAATTTGTTGTCCTATGGACAGTCTCCCACCTTAGGTGTAGATCTCTGCAGTTCATCCAGAGTGATTATGGGCGGGCCTCTTGGCCCCTCTGATCAGTCTTCTCCATGTTTGAGCTGAAGATTGAGAGTCAAGACCGGGTCTTCAGAGATTAGCATTAGTCGGATACTCCTTCCATTTCGATATCATCGTTATTATCGAGGAGAGCTCTCTGTGCAAAGCATTCTGGGATATATCTGCCTCTTCCGAGGCCTTTCTTTTCTTCTCATACACCTTATAGACACTTTTTCTCCTAAGAACCTCGGCCATTTTCAACGAACCAGGGAAAGAAAAGTTAGCTTCAATGACTGTCTGAAACCGTAGCTCACCACAGATATATAGCTATAGCTAACGCGACAAGCACTTAGGACGGCCTTACGTAAACATATCACCAGAATGATTGATAATTGAGAGGACCACTTATTTATATAATCCACCCTGAAATAAAAGATCATCCTCTAAACCTTTAAGAACGAACAACTTTAAATTAAGTCTTATACTAAAACATTACAATGATATTTTGTACAGTATTGAAAAAAACTTTTTAGAATTGTCTTTAATTAGAACTAATGCCTTGTTTTTGATTTATGATTTAATTTCAGTGCCAGAGCAGCTGAACAACACCAGTTTGATTGAGCCTTTAGTTGATGCTACAGTGGTAGAGCAAGCCAAAATACGGGCACCTTCACCAGTACAATCATCATTTACCTCACCGGCCAATAAGAAAGAGGCTTCCACATCATCAAGAGGAAGCAGCCCAACCTCTGCTTCTTCATTGCCTTCTTCCAAACCAGTAAAGTCAAAGTTGCATACGAAGTGGGATCAGATTCATCCTAATGTTCCAAGGACCGAAGCAAGTCTACAAACAACTGTTCCCAAGGTTGGTGTTTGGGTTTCATATCATGTAGTTCAAACATGGCATCATTTACTAATCGTATTTTGCCTCAGCCTTAGCTTTGCACTCTCATTGTTGACTCTGCCTAACTGATTTCCTCTTTTAGAAGATTTTTGAAATTAGGTTATATTTCCAGTATATTAGCAGCATTAAAATTATGCATTACCGTGTGTGACGTGTGTTTTCCTGGATATGAGATTTGAACCCAAAATGTTCCATCCAGACTGAAGTTGGAAATCAAAAGGATCAAACTAGGCTCCTTTGCTTTGCTGTTGCTGCCTTTTCTTTTAGTCTTACACTATTTCAATTTGCCTTGGCCTGATTGAACCTCTGTCAGGATCACTGATCTCAATTTATTCACTGGATTGCCTATTGAAATAACTGGGTAGAATGAAGTCACCAGCCACCATATTGGTACTCCCTAGTTAGACCCGTCTGAATGTAAACAATACGTATGCTAGAGTCCTGCAACCGGTCGG